>NC_071255.1:5805027-5890027 GCF_023375685.1 Ictalurus furcatus | reverse complement strand
CACACATACCAAACACATTAATGAGAGCAAAGTATGAGTGAGACATTCTTCTTTTGTGTTGCAAATTATTGGAGAAATATTTCGGGGGAAAAACTTTAGTCTTGTAACCCATTTGATTTTAATTTGGTAATAAGCAGTGAAATATTAAGAAAAGTTGTTAGTTAACTACAATCCCAAGACAATGTCATTTTAATGGAAATGGAAACAGCTAACATTTGAGAAGCCTACATTACTCGTAGTACTGGGCGATTTTCACAATTAATTGGTTAATTCGAATTAATCCTTTAATGTGACTTTCTTCTAAATCTTCTAAACATGATTGTACATATAATTTACATATGTATGTGTGTGATATACATGGGCGTAGGAGCCATTATACATAGGGGGTCCCCCCTCATATTTCGAAATCTCAAATTTTATTTTGCATTGCCTGCCAAGAATTTCTGAGTTGGACAGTCTCCAAATGAATCAGTCCCGCAACTTTTAGAAACATAATTAAATAAAAACAAAAAACTTTTGCTATAATAAGCTAATCAGACTCTAGTACATAGGGCTCACTGAACCGTTTTGCCTGTGAGCCTGTTGCCAAGCTTGACGAGAGCAAAGTGTCTGTTACTGCAAGGTAACAAGCAAAACTTGGTATTGATTTTCAGAGAGGTGGCTACTCTTACACAATGAAAGTGGAATGGATTCGTTTGGAGATGACTCGAATATTCCGTGACCAGCCATGGAAAAAACCTTGCGCCCTGAGGTGAGGGTAGTTACAACAGCATTCTGACGCTCTTGAGCACACTAACGTGTTAATAAAAGATTTACCACTTTGTATTTGAGGTAGGAGATCACAGA
This sequence comes from Ictalurus furcatus, assembly GCF_023375685.1. Classification (NCBI taxonomy): domain Eukaryota; kingdom Metazoa; phylum Chordata; class Actinopteri; order Siluriformes; family Ictaluridae; genus Ictalurus; species Ictalurus furcatus. The sequence continues at coordinate 5,889,181 of NC_071255.1, read as the reverse complement.
TATTTCAGCCCATGAAATTGCTGACTGTCTGCAGGTTTTGAGCGACAATTTTGTTGTTGAAATAATTACTTAGCTGTAATGAAACTGTCAAATATGCGTAGGTTTACAAGCTACCTAGCACACCAGAATTGTGTTTATGTGCCATTGCTATGTGTTTCTAAAAATTTAATGGTAATGTTAATCAAAATGTTCACACACAGATGAGCATCCTACAATATTTTAAGAGGAAGAGGACAGAGGAGTATAAACAGCAGGTCATAGGACCTGAGAAGACTGAGGAGGATGAGCTTGTAAGTTGTATGGATAGCTACCAGTTACTGGACAATGGAATGTTTTTTCTATAGCAAAATAGCCTCCAACTCATACTCATAGCTTCAACTCATCAACATAAACAGCAATCCTCACATGATGGCACCCATGTCTCAACATGTACTGTGGCAAGGTACATTAACTAGCAGCTGTTCTTAATGATTATAGTAGCTAGAGTTTTAAATGAACAGTTCTCTGTTTGGAGTAATATTAATGAATAAATTGATCATTTTGTGACACACACATGGCCCCAGCGGGACTCGAACTCCGGACCCTGGAGGTGTGAGGCGAATGTGCTAACCACTAAGCCACCGTGCACCCCGGTCCTCACCTCACAGTGCTCCCAGGATGCAAAAAAAATTACATTTTGCATGCAACAACCATGCTACTTTGTAAATTGCATGCATCTGGTGCAAAATCCCACATTAATTAACAGCAAAGAAACAGTCTAGGACAGGGGTTCCCAAACTTTTCCAGGGCAAGGCCCCCCCAAATGGCATTAACATTTGACCGAGGCCCCCCCTTTTGCAAGATGTCTTTAAAACACATTAAAATACAGACTTCTGAATTTATCCCCGTTTTTTATTAATAATTACATCTTACATCTTTACATTACATTAGGATTTGATTGTGTGTGTGTGTGTGTGTGTGTGTGTGTGTGTATGTGTGTGGTTGTCTGAGCGTGAGAAAGAAAAAATCATGTATTTATTTATTTTTCACACCAAATTGTTGAGGCCCCCCGGGCGCCCCCAAGGGGGCCACCCCCACTTTGGAAACCACTGGTCTAGGAAACTAAGTAGCTGTGTCCGAAATCGCTCACTCGTTCAATCATTCACTATTCCCAATATAGCGAATGACATCCGAGTCCACTATATGCGGAAGAAGTGAACAAAAATGAGTGCATGCTGACGTAAATACAACGCCTCAGAGAGCACGCTGTCGCATTGCGGAATGTATCGTAAAACAGTAAAGTTCATCTTCTCACTGTTCATTTGTCACGTTTATTGTATTAGTTAATAAAGAGAACAAAAACAACTGCTTGTCATGTTTACTATTATGCTTATATTTAATATATGTTTATTTTTCATTTGCATTCTATCGCTGTCTCGCATTGGACTATGGGAAATAGTGCGTTGGTGAGTGTACATTGGATGAACACTCAAAATCAGAGGACATTGTGGGTGAAAACAAGTGAACGAATGGTAGGGAATTAAGTTGTTCAGTCAGATTTCAGACATCACTACAAAATGGCTGCCAACCGATCTAGTGCACTATATAGGACCGGGAGCCAATGGAGCGATGCTAACATTGGGGTGACATGATAAAAATTTCTTTGCCATGGTCAGCAGCTCATTTATAAGACCATCTCTCATTCTCAGGGGACCAAAAACAATTATTTCGGTTTTGTGTTCATTAAGTTGGAGAGTTATTTGTTAACCATATTTTAATATTGTCAAGACAGTCCAATGATTGAATGGAGTCACCACCTTTCAACAGTATGTACAACTGGGTATCATCAGCATATAAATGAAAAGAGACATTGTGTGCCCTAATAATATTCCCCAACGGACACATATATAAGTTAAAAAGAAGTGGGCCCAGAATGGAGGTTTGAGGTACACCACTAATAATAGGAACGGAAGATGAGGAGAAATTACCCAACGCTATCAAAAAGATATGAGATATGAGGGTACCATTAGAGAATTATTAAAAAGAAAAGTACTTTTTGATTAATTCTGCACTCTGTATAGTGGCAATGCATACAATACATGTTATAAGAAGTTAATTACTAAAACATGCAGTGTACAATATGATTTTGCACCTGTTGACTTTCTGATGTCATCAAAAGTGTAGATGCCAGTCTTCCAGTCCTCTAATTCATAGAGTCTTTGCTGTACTCACTTGCTGTGTCCAAAACCGCTCCCTATCTCTATTATAGGATTCAGTTTAAGATTCTGTTGTTCGTTTTTAAAACTCTTAATGATCAAGCTCTTTCTTATCTCAAAGATCTTCTTACACCACATTCATCTAGCAGATTGACCTATCTATTGACCTATCTAGCATCTAACCTATCTTCTGATAGGTTTCTTCTGCATGTCCCTCGGTCCCATTTAAAAACTAAGGGGGATAGAACTTTTTCAGTCACTGTCCCTTGTTAATGGAATCAATTGCCACTGGACATCTGCCTTGCACCTTCAATTACCATTTTTAAAAAGAGACTAAAAGCGTATAATTTCTCCCAGGCGTTTTAATCAAAAGTTTTACTCTTGTCTATTGTCTGTCTTTATTTGGTTTTATTCTGTTTTCTATTTTACTTTTCTTTACTCTGCTCAGCACTTTGGTCAGCTTTTTTGCGGTGTTAAATGTGCTTTATAAATAAAATGTACTTACTTACCCTGACAACACTGGCTTTAGTCACATTGCCCACTAATATAACTACATCCACAGCCCATCAACATTATGTAACACAAGAATTCAAATGCTAATATATTGGTATTTCTTAGCTGTATTTTGTGTTTTTACATGTAATTAAAATAAATATTGATGGGAGTCAGTTAAATATTCTAGTATTATGGCTTTAAAGGGGTCATCACTTGAGACATGATATGTTAAAAGATGAAAGAAAATTTGATTTAAGAGGTCAATGCACCATTAAAACATCCTGCAACTTTCATAGCTTAATACGTCCTCCTCAGGAGGAAAAGAGCATTTATTTAACCAAGCTCCAAAAACGGCTTGGATTTGGCGGGGTTTGTGACATCACACATGCAAATATATTTGTACGTGCCCGCCCCAACAGCAAGACTTGCAGCGGCTACCAGTGGGAGAAGAGAGTAGAGCACACATGATCCATAGCCTCCCTTGCTTGCTAGCAAAAGTAGCGAGGATCTGAGAGAAGCAGCCAATAAGCTTACCTTATGGTCTTCGTGCATTTAAAGCAAAATAATAATATTTACAGTTTACAGCCCATGTTCTGTGTATTTACTGTCCTGTATATCTGTTGTTGTGTGTATATTGTCCTGCACCCATTTCACACTGTTGTGTATTTGCACTTTATGTAGTCTCGCAATGATTGCAAAAAGGATGTTTTCATTTGAGTGAAACATTAGATGCTGATGCAGACTCGTTGCCTTCTAAAAGGGGTCTTTTCTCTGTGTTTGACATGCTAACATGATTGCTAGTTGAAATAACCTTTAGTTCTCTACATGTTTGTGAGTGAATTAATATTTATCTTCACACAATTATTTTAATCGTAATTCCAAGCAAAACTGTCATACTGTACATCCCTGAACATTGTCATTAGCTAATTAATTTTGTTGTCATGGCATTACCTTTAACATCTAATAAGATTAAAAAATTATTTTAAATGTTGCCAGGTTGCATTAAAAATACTGACATGCGTGATGAATTCCTGTGAATTGTTTTACTCTTTTTAGAGAGGAATGTTTAACAAATATTTAAAACCTTGTTATACTGCCAGTTGGTGGTGCTATGACAACGTGTCAGTATGGGCATGTTGGTGTTATTACAGTGCATTACGGAACCTACACTAAAAGGCGATATATAAGGCCATGGTCATGGGTTTCATGCATGACACTCGAAACATGTCAAACTAGATGTGTAATGTGCCCGAGTACAACCGAACTGTGCCCAGGCCCACTTGAAGAGGTACACGGTACGGAGCACTAGTCAAACAAACTGGACTTTGGGGGTCAAACGTGCTTGGGCACAGTACAGATCACCTACTATGAGTACACCCTCAGACTCTGGAAGCAATGTTATTGTTGAGTGTAGAAGTGATTTTCCCTCAAGTGATTCTCTAATCATGTTTATTAGGGGAGGTCATTTGAAAATTACTTATTTGAAAATGCCTTAAAATACTCTATTGGGAAACCATCTGGTCTTGGAGCCTTGTTGTTTTCCAGTGTATTAATTGCTCAGAGGACCTCTTTCTCAGTAATGTCTGCATCCAGTAGCTTATTGTCTTCCACATGGATCTAGGGGAGTTGTATTTTACTTTAAAAAGTTTTTAGTACCAACATTGTACTGGTTGTGTTCAGTTTTGTATAAGGTCTCATGAAACTTTTTAAATAGCATATTAATTTCTTCAGGATCTAATAAATATCTGCCATCATTCGACTGTATGGAATGGATGTGCCGATCTGATTATTCTTTTTTAATCTGCCATTAAAAACATCCTGCTAGTCTTGTCTCAAAATTTGTATTAAAGTACTTTGCCATGATAGGCTGGGCCTTCTGGATGCGCAAATTACTATGGAAAAGTAGTTTGAGTAAGTTGTGTCAAACATTCATCTTTGTTAGGTACATGAATGCTCTAATTCCAATTATCTTGTTTCTTTTTCTAATTTTCTTAGTTCAGCTTTCTTTTCCTTCTGTTTACATGCCCCATATGAAAGAATATGTCCTATCATAAGCTTTGAGTGCCTCCAAAATGTTTGAATGTGAGGCTGAATTAACGTTGGCCTCTAAAAAAAAATAAAAAATAAAAAAAAAATCTGAATGGTCATGAATTTAATAAAGTCTGGGTCTTTTAGCATACAACTTTTAGATCTCCAATTTTTGAAGTGTGGTGGAGCGATTGCTGGTTCCCATGTAAATCTAATAGGGTTGTGGTCGGAGATGGATGCAGGAAGATAACTGCAATGTTTCACTTGGTAGACTATTGACAATGAGTAAAACACACGCCTACCCATTCTCTCCAGTTTTAAGTGTTAAGTCTCCTCAATTGTGAGAGGACCTTCAATCTTTTAATTGGGTAGTTCAATCCTAAGCTGTCTGTGTGGAGTTTCTGTGCATGTTCTCACTGTGTGCCTGTGTTTTTTCTCCAGGTTCCCTGGTTTCCTTCCCGCCATTCAGAAAACATGATATATTGCCCCTGGGTGTGAAGGAGTTTGTAAATGTGTGCGTTATCATGGACTGGTGTTTAAGTCCAGTTTATCCCTGCCTAATGCCCAGTGTTCCTAGGATAGGCTCCAAATCCACCACCATCCTGGCCAGGATAAGTGATTACTGAAAGTGCATGAGTAAGAAAGAAAATTTGGCACACTTCATCTTTAGCGTAAGCCACACAAAAGTTATCAAAAGAATTTTGAATATTCCAAATGGTTTGCATGTAATGGTCCAATGAATCTGACAGCAAAGTCACCAAACAGGAAGTGAGGCTGTATTTCACCAATGACTTTACACAAAACGTGGTAGCCTTCTTCAGGATCTGAAGCTATTCAACAAATTGTGACAGTGCCATATACGGGTCAAAGGTTACAATAACATGCTTAAAATTCTTACATCTAACTGCCATTTTTGCTACTACTCCTCCAAATCATATTGATCATATCATATTGATTGGAACAGCCTTCCAATTAATGTTCGGGACTCAGGCAGTCTCAGTGTTAAGTCTAGGCTGAAAACATTTGTTTACACAAGCTGATCCTGACCCTTTCTGCTCTTTGGGCCTGCCTGATCCATCCTGATGCTCTACTTCTGGATGGAGCTCTCATCTGGAGGCTAAATTCTGCCACTGAGGATGACCCCAAGCAATGCAGCCTGGAGATTGCTGAGGATGGTGCTGCATGAAGTACCATGGAAATGGTTTTAGACCTCAATTCCACATGGACATTTTCACTGTGGTTGCTGCTATGGCCCTAGGACTGCAATTACCACATACAATTTTGCACTCAAGTCTCCTTTCGCGAATAGTAGACTAGTTCAACTATAAAATACTCACTAAAAAATTCATATAAAAACCATAATGAACTTTCCTTTACTTTCACACTATCCGTTGTTATCCAGCTGAGGATGGGTTCCCTTCTGAGTCTGATTCTTCTCAAGGTTTCTTCCTCATATCAACTTGGGGAGTATTTCCTTGCCACTGATGCCACCGGCTTGCTCATTAGGGATAACTTCAAACAGTTAAAATCTGTATCCTGTGTTTATGTTTCTGTAAAGCTGCTTTGAAACAATGTCCATTGTTAAAATCACTATACAAATACAATTGAATTGATTTTGTGCTAAATTCATAATTATTTTTTCCTATAATTCCCTGGGGTATGCTGAAGTGAACACGTGCCAAGACGTGAAATTCAAGCGCACATCCTGTCGACCATCTTGGTTTTCTCAAAAACTATTAAACTGGCAAAAAAAAATAAAAAAATTCTTGCAATTTAAAAACTAAAAACATAAAATCTAAGGTTTTATGTTTTTTTTCTTATTAGTCTGGGCCCTTTTCCCCCACTTTGTGCAGTATCTGCAATAAAATTCTCTCTCTTATATTGTGTTTTGTTTTATTCAAAATTTCTCAATAAAAATGCTATTTGACATTAAACCCTGTCAGTCTTGTTGTCTGCATAATAGCACCTGTGGTGCTTAGCCCCTAATAATAATAATAATAATAATAATAATAATAATAATAATCCATAGAACTGGATATATGCCTTTTATGAAATTTGACACACTAATTCAACATGGTTCCAAAAATGTTGCCTAACGCCTCTAGTGCCACAAATAGGCCTAAGTTAAATACAATTCTGTCCATAGGTCTGGAACTACTCATTAACGCGTCATTATTAAAATTTCATATGATTCTCAGTATTTTGGTCTCTAGCTAGGATCCTTGTGATATAAACCATTTCAAGATACAATGACAACAGCAGCTACAATCAACGTCTCTGTCAGACCAACAACATACAAACAAACACTTTAAAAAAAAACCTGAGGCACCTTAGCAAACTTTAGCTAGCCTTGCCTTCTTTCTTTGTGGCTGCCTTTGGGTGGGTTTATGCTGATTAGTGTTTAGTGCAAGCTGTGACGTAGAGAAATTACAGAAGTAAATCAGGACTCTGCACCATGCATTTCGGGCAGGTCTGGAGCAGTGTTTTCTGTTAGATAGAATAAAACCCTTTGTGGGAAAATATGAGTTTTGGGACTTTGCAGAGCTTATACATGCACAAACAGATACATTAAACTCTCAAACAGAAGAAAAACATTTTTTTTAAAATCATGTTATGACCCCTTTAATGAGGATACTAATTTAAGGATACAAATGCTGTGGTACTGTAAAATGTAAACATTTTGTTAGCACTCACCTGGATCACAGGGTCCAGGAGAAACTAGAGATATAAGACGTTGCTGTGTGCAGGCTGCTTGCCTCAGGTAGCACTCATTCTGGTAGGTGTCCCCATTAGATCCACACACAGGAATGTATTTTTCATGACACTGTTGCAAAAGTCAGAAACCAGGTTTTAATTAATTTTTCAAAAGGAATGCTTTAAGCTACACTTTATGCAGTCTGGGGCTTTGCTCAGTGAAACTCCTTTTAGAAGTATTTAAGTGTGAATATGCAGTTTCATTGTTAAGGTAGCAGTTTATGCTAAATATCTTGTTTGTATATTCAATATTCTTTTATTTTAAATAAAGTTAAATCACCAATAACTGTACATGTGATATAAAATGTGAAATGCATGAAAAAAAAAAATTACCTGAAACTGGCATACACATTTAAGGTCAGCACCATTGTCCCTGCAGATTCCACCATAGCGACATGTGGCTTTGTCACACACTCGCAAATTACTCTTCTTCTCAGACAAATCTGGGATAAAAATAAAAAAAAAAATAGAAATATAAAAATAAAAACAGCTAAGCATGCAAACATGTCAGTAACCTAATGTGATTTGTGATCATATATTTGTGGTCAGGAGTCCAAAGGTCATGTTGTGGAGAGCAAAAATTGGTTTTCTCTCTCTAACAGTGTAACTGAATTCTAGAATACCTTATTTGCCTATAAAGGCCTTCGTGTGCTCACATGTAATGCAACACTAATATTGTGGCTCTGAAAATTGTTACAATACACTATATGGCCAAAAATTTGGGACACCTGACCATCACACTAATATGTGTTTTTGAACATATCATTCCATATTTAGTCCCTCCTTTAGGGTTATAATAACTTCCACTCTGCTGGAAAATCTTCACTCTACATTTTGGAGCATGACTGGGGATTTGCCCATTCAGCCACAAGACAACTTATAAGGTCAGGCACTGATATCTGATGAGGCAGCCTGGGGTGCAGTTGGCATTCCAGTTCCTCCTAAAAGGTGTTCAGTGGGGTTGACATCAAGGCCCCACTTGAGTGCTTCCACGTCATTCATGGAAAACTTCATGGATTGTGCTTTAGGCACAGGGGCATTGTCATGTTGGTACATATTTTTTAAAACCTCTCTCTATAAAGTCACATCAGCCAGTCTTTTCAGTCTCAGTTCTCAGAGACATATGCCACAGTGAGAATACAAATGTATTAGAAAATGTTTCTATCTAGAGCTACATCAACTAATCGTTTACAAAAATTGTTGTCAACAAATCTCATTATTGATTAGTTGGTCTGGACATGGCACGTTTACTCTTTGCGTTACTTCTGTTATGAAAACATACATCAGAAATATGGCGAGTACAGACCAAAGTAGTGTCCCAAAATCACGTACTATACACTATGCACTCTAATTTTAGAAGGGTAGTATAGTCTCAAATGGAATTACTAGTGTTTTTTACTAACCGAAAGTACAACCCCAATTCCAAAAAAGTTGGGATGCTGTGTAAAATGAAAATAAAAACAGAATGCAATGATTTCCAAATCTCAAACCCATATGTTATTCACAATAGAGCATAGAAAATATCAAATTTTTAAACTGAGTAAATGTACCATTTTTTGTTTCATCTGACCATAGAACCTGATCCCATTTGAAGTTCCGGTAGTGTCTGGCAAACTGAAGACGCTTCAATTTGTTTTTGGATGAGAATAGAGGCTTTTCCCCCCCCCCCCTTGAAATCCTTCCAAACAACTTGTGGTGATATAGGTGACTTCAGATTGTAATTTTGGAGACTTGGAGTCCAAGACACAAAAAAAAATTTGTATTGAAAATTTGGTTTCACAGAAAATCAGATTAATCAAAAATGTTAATCGGCCGATTAATCAATCTGAAAATAATTTTTAGTTACAGCCCTATTTCTATCACATACAAAAAGAGAGATTTCACATTTTAACTTAATCATAACCTACAGTACTTGCCCATTTCTGTTACATGGATGATGAAAGGGTCTATGAAACCTAGCATTGTAAATAAGTTACATTTGTCTTCTTTATTTTTGTCTTAAGGGTGTGCAAACCTTTGCACATAATCATAACATTTGTAAAAACCTTTACATAGTAATTTCACATAGTTTTTACATTTAAATTTTTATACTTATAAATATTTTAATGAAGTTGTTCATTGTTTAATCAACAAACCTTTTTCATGAGGAAAACAAAATGGTAACTAAAACAAAAACTTTAAATCATATGTAAAACATTTTCCTTAACAGTAAATATAAGATGTAAATATCAGTGACCATTGTTGGAAGAAACATGGTATCTCTCATCACTCTTATGCAGATGATACTCAGATCTATATGCCTTTGAAAAAGAAAAACAACTCTATAGAACCCCTACTGGCTTGTTTGGAGGACCTTAAATATTGGATGGCTCAAACTTTTTAACACCTCAATGAAAACAAAACGTTGTATTTGGGGATTCTCATGGCACTTCTAAATCCAGGTCCTCTAGCGCTCTGCAGTAAAGTAAACCAATGGTGAAGAATTTAGGGGTAATATTTGACAGTTCTCTCAAATTTGACAAACAAATAAATGCTGTTGTCAAATCAAGCTTTATACCATCTAGGATTACTGGCCAATGTCATCCCATTTATTTCAATTAATGATTTTGAGAGGATGATGCATGCATTTGTATCTTCGCACCTGGATTATTGCAACTCTCTTTATATAGGAGTTAGTCAATCTTCACTTGTCATGACTGCAAATGGTTCAGAATGTTGCTGCTAGACTACTGATGAGGACTCGTAAACAAGACCACATCTCCCCTATACTAGCAACTCTTCACTGGCTGCCGGTCTGCTATAGAATCGATTTTACAATCTTATAGTTTGTTTGTAATAGTCAGATATCGGTCAGTCAGCCAGTCAGTGAGACCGCTCTGCTCCCCGCCCCCTGATGTATCCGCGCCTACTCACACATACACGCTGGAATAACCTGGCTGCATTATGGTGGCAAAGCTGTACCAAAAATCAGAGTGTGTTTTTGATGATTGTGATGACAGTAAATTACAACCGCCAGAGGAAAATAGATGTACACGCGTGAAAAGGGGAGAATTCACGTGCTCGTTTTAAACCCTCGCTAAGCGCAACACAAACACAAGGAAAAATCTGTGTGCACAAGCGAAATCTTTCCCCACACTCAGGAGCTGCTTTTACTTCTCAAATATTGCTTCTGCTTGTGCAAATACTTTCATTTTGTCACCAGTGGGCGGGCCAACTGGCTTGACTGTAACCTCATATCATTGGCTAACTCATTTTTCTGGAAATAAGTTCTGATTGGCTGCCTGCCACTGTGACGAACCCTTAGCAAAGTTACCTGTTCTTCATGAGAGATACAGCATCATCCAGTGACACTCTTCATGTGAGTCAGTTTTTTTTTTGTTGTTGATCGTATTTGAGATCATTGCAACATACCACATTATGTAAGATAATATGTAAATACAGGGTATCTTTACCAGTTGTTAATAGACATTAGTTAATAGATATTAGTTGTTAGAGAATTTACTAGCTACACATTCTTGGGATGTTAATAGATAGCAATCCATCCATCAAACACTAAGCCAGCAATGACCTAAAAGTGTCATCACTGAAGCTTGCGAAGAAGGCAACACATCCCCATGTGCAGTATATTACAGCAATTCATAATAGATTAAGCACAGCATATTTTCTAATGATGACACATAAGGGAACAACCAATGACAATACAGGGGCAGAGACAGGACAGAAATCATAACAAACGCACATGTAGAAAGTAAACAAAGTCAATGTCACTAGAAGAGTGCGCTGCGAACACCAACACTTGTGCTAGGGGAAATTATGACACTAACAAGTTTCTAAATATCAATACAGCTGTTGTCAGTGACATTAAACATTATCACGCTGAACAGGGAAAAACTTTGCAGATAAACTGGTTCACGTAGGCTGTGCATAATCCCCCCCCCCCCCCCTCAAAAAAACCGTGAAAAACGATCAACATTCATCCACAGAGTAAATACGTATGATGGAAAATGTTTTAAAACAAGTTTGGAAAAGTTCTCGGAAGCTTGGTGATGGTGACGTTGAAATCGAGCGACTGTGGTATAGTTCGTTTCTAGTCAGTGCTCTATTGGGTGATTTGGCTGCGTCTCTCCTCTTGTAAACACTGTTATTGCCTTTTCTGCATAGGCCTGAATTGTTTTAATTTTCTTGCATATTGTTAAATTTGATTGCATATTTTCTCTTGGTTGAGGGCATTTTTCTTTTTTACTTATCCTATATTTTGGGTACAATTTTATTTATATTTTGCTTTTACGAGATGATACTCTTTAACGACCAGTCTAATTTGATGCAAAGATTTGTACATTAGCAGGAATGTAGTACAACATGAAGGTGAAAGCAGCGGTCTGTTTATTTAAATGTGAACGTGCAATAAAAATATGGTGTCCCAAAAAAATCTATGAATAAACGTGATCTCAATATTGATCAAAATACTCGTGATAATCATATTGGCCATAATCGTGCAGCCCTAATACATACATATTTGATCCTTTTTGAAACAGTGCATAAAGGTGATAAACTATCCAATGACACAAAGTTTACATTTTGTAGTAATTTTCATTATTTAAATTAACAAAAAAAAACAGATCAGTCACATGGAAAAAGTAAGTATACCCCTACATTTAAGGTGCTGAAGGTAGACTGCTCTGGTTTGGAGTTCCAAACTAAATTAAAAAAAAAAAAATCTACGAGTCATATTTGATTTGAGTTTGTCTTTTAAGACACATGTACAATATACTGTCAAGAATTCCTTTTCTCTTCATTTTCATGCTCCTAGACTCTGGAATGCACTCCCTGTTCATAATAGAGATGTAAAGAATTTGAGCATTTTTAAATCTAACCAAAAAACAAAAAAAAAATAGGTTTTTTTCTTAATGGTTTTAACCATTTTGTATTCAAGTCTGTTTTGTCTGTGTATGTTTTTTCCTTGGTATTTTCTTATTTTTTAAAGTGCCTTGAAAAGCTTTAAAGGTGTTATATAAAAAAGTATTATTATTATTATTATTATTATTATTATTATTTACATTTATCACACCTTCAAATTTATATAATTAGAATCAGGTGTTCAAGATTGGGTGCTAGTAATTTGAGCCTGCTTAAGGAGTGCAGGTGGAAGCCATCTTATTTATTCCACTCTCATATCTAGTGTCTGGTGTTCCCTTTGCTATTGAGGTGTGTGGTGTCATCATGCCAAGATCTAAAGAGTTCTGCAAGGCCTTCTGAAAAAAAGGTTTTGGATGCCTATGAGTCTGGCAAAGGACTTAAAGAGATCTCATTATTCCACTGCAAGGAAAATAATCTACAATTTGCTAAGATTTCAAACGTCATGTGCCATTGACTGGGAAACGGGTTATACTTCCGGTTAGTAAAAAAAGCGCTAGTGTTCCATTTGAGACAATACTACCCTTCTAAAATTCATACACTAGATCAGGGGTGGGCAATTATTTTTTCCATGGGGCCACATGAGAAACAGAAAATATTGTAAAGGGCTGGACCAAAAGGCTGAACTCAATTCTCCATAATATTAATTGTATTTCTTTATAAAAAGCAGTAACTTTTGACAAGTTGGTAAGCTTTTGACAAGTTGGTAAGCTTTTGACAAGTTGGTAAGCTTGGTAAGAGTTTATGTTATGATTAATCAATGAAAAAGTGAGGTTGCCTTACAAAAAATGTCATTTATTCAATCAAATTTCCCAAAACAATGGTAAACAAAATGTTAACATTACCATTTGTGATTTATTATATTAGTGATCATTTTCATTCACATTCACCCCAAAACACATTGAGTTTCATATACTGTTGGAAAGTGATTCTTAGCTTTCTAAAGACATAACATTGTCTTTGTACTCCAAATATTAAGCAAGATACATCATATTATAATAATGATTGATTGTCACTAAACTGTGATTTTGAGAAAAAGGCCTCCAAAGAAAATGTCCCAGTTCACTGCTAGTTGGTGCCTTTAAATGCCTACATTTGTAGTCTAACCACCACATTTGGTGTTTTTCAGTTGTTTTTTCTTGTTCAATGAGAGAAATCTAGTCTCTGTTGGGCTTTAACGAGTGCATCAAAGTCAGGTTGAATGTCTGAGGTGGAGATGCGAAGCACAGCTGACAGATGAGCATCAGTGAGAGAGGATCTATACCTGGATTCGGCAAACTTCATCACTGAGAATGTTTGTTCACATATGTAGGTAGAGCCAAAGAGAACCAACATCTTCTGAGCATGTCTCCTCATGTTTGGAAAGTTATCCTCCTTGAGAGAAGAGTAAAAATCCAGCAGTGATCCTGAATTAAAGTGCTCTGCTAGTACTGCATCAGACTGCAGGTCAGTGAGTTCCAGATGAACATCACTGGGTGCATTATCCACACTGGAGGTAAAGGGAGAGGAAATCAAGTGCATTTCATCCTCAACTGTTCTGAGATCTTCAAATCGCCTTGAAAACTCAACATGCAGTGCTCCTAACATGGATGAGTACCTGCAGAGGTGATCAGCTGATGGTGTGACTTCTTTCAGGGTTTGCATGTGAGTGAGAGTGTTGCTCTCCAGTTGGTTTGAAAGAAACTGCAACTTTCTCATGAACGCCTTCACCAGGCTGTGCATTTCAAGAATAAAAAGGCCCTTGCCTTGCAGTTTGGTGTTTAGTTCATTCATCAGTACAGTCACATCAACAGCAAATGCAAAATCTGCCATACAGTCCTCATCTGAGAGCTCTGGGATGTTTTGCCTTTCTTCTCACAAAACTCTCGAATCTCTGCTTTCAGGTCCCAAACTCTTTTTAGTATTTTGTCCAGGCTGAGCCATCTGACAGCTGTGTGGTAGCAGATGTCACTATGTTCAGTCTCATGCTCCTCCAAAAGTAAAACAAACTGTCTGTGATTCAATGCTCATGCCCTGAAGAAGTTAACTATTTTGGTTACAAAATCAATGACATGGTTAATTTTTAGCACTGACTTGCACAACACATGTTGATGTATAATACAATGCAAAATTACCAATTTCTGATCTGCTTCAATTTCAGTCACTTTATCTTGCATACGTTTCAAACGTCCGACCTTTTTCCCTGTTAGATTTGGACAACCGTCCGTTGTGACTCCTGCCAGCCTTTCCCATTTTAGTCCCAGCGTCTCCATGCATGTATTTACCTCCGTGAAACGATCGCTCCCTGTCGTCGTCCCTTTCATTGGCCGCATTGCTACCAGCTCCTCCGTAATCTTGAAGCCTGTTATCCCACGGACAAATACGAGTAACTGGGTGGTGTCACGAACATCAACGCTCTCGTCTAAAGCCAAGGAGAAAAAGTCAAAACTTCCCACCTCACGTCGCAGCTGAAGCTCCAAATTCCCCGCAATGTCCTCGATCCTTCTCGTCACGGTTCTCCTGGACAGCGGGACTTGCTCAAATGCTCTTTTTTTTTCAGGGCATATTAGTGCTGCAGAGTCCACCAAGCACTCTTTGACAAACTCCCCCTCCGAGAATGGCTTACTGTTTTTAGCGATTTTGTGGGATATCATAAAGCTGGTCTTGGTTGCTGCATCCCTCGATGTGTGAAGCTTGGTAAAAAAGCCTAGCTTCTGTTGTAGCTTAGCTAACAAAGCTTCCGATGTCCGCGCCTTTTCAGCATCATTCAATTTTTTGTATTTCTCTGCGTGTTTCGTCTCAAAATGCCGACTCAAATTGTAATCCTTAAACACGGCGATCTGCTCTCCGCAAACTAAACACACGGCTTTACCTCCGACTTCAGTAAATAAATACTTGGCAGTCCATTTTTTGTTGAAAACCCTGCATTCGGCATCTACCTTTCTTTTTTTAGCATGAGCGAACATTTTTGAGGGCTAAAATCACCTTGTGACCTGCTTGTGTTGATTCAATCATGCGCACGTATTGATTTACGTATTGTGTCATTATGCACATGAATAAAAAAACAATTTCAAAATAAAAGCAATGCAGCTTCAGTCCATGCATGAGGTAAAATTGGAAAATATGTTTATTTTGTAATTTCCACTTAACCTTACGCAGGCCGGTCAGAGTCAACCAAAGGGCCGTATGTGGCCCGTGGGCCATACAATGCCCAGGTCTGCACTAGATGGTAGAGTACATAAGTGCGCAGTACGTAATTTGTGACACAACTTAGGTCTGTACTCTCTGACATATTTCCGATGCGGGTTTTTGGAACAGAAGTAACCAGGAGTAAACGTGCCCCGTGGCGTGCACACCAACTAATCGATAAGATTCGTTGACAACGAATCCCCTTGAAACAGCCTTGGAGTCAGTAGCTTCAAGTCTCAACAGTAAAGTCACAACCCTCTGTTACTAAGCCAATGATTTATTATCTAGGGGCTCACAATTAATTATGAAGAGTCTTACTTCATAAATGATTATTAAAATGATGATCGCTGGATGGATCGCTATCTATTAACATCCCAAGAACGCAAAGGCTAGCTAGTAAACTGGTAGAACATTCCTGTCTATTAACAACTTGTAATGATACCCTGCATTTAAATATATTATATAAAGTAGGTTGTTGCAAAGGTACCAATCAAAAACTAATGAAATAATAGTAATAATAATAATAATAATAATAATAATAATAATGACTCACATGAAGTGCATTTGTTGAGTGGCTGCACACAAGAGCATCAATAACATGCTCAGATTTTTGGCATGAATTTGCCGCCATAAGCATGCCCCCAGACACCCCTAGAGGGTCAGCGGTCCACCCACCACAGTCTCCTGTGGGGAAACACTGCATCAGGTACCACTATAGTCAGCCAAAATCAAGAATCTGAGGCGATCATGGGTATAGACTAAGCTGGACAGTTGAAGACTGGAAAATGACCAGGCGATTAATTTTTAATCTTCAACAGCCTATAATACACTACCACTTAACATTTTCACACTCCCCAGTATTCACAGCAAATTCATATACAGTGCATCCGGAAAGTATTCACAGCGCTTCACTTTTTCCACATTTTGTTATGTTACAGCCTTATTCCAAAATGGATTAAATTCATTATTTTCCTCAAAATTCTACAAACAATACCCCATAATGACAATGTGAGAGAAGTTGGTTTGAAATCTTTGCAAATTTATTAAAAATAAAAAACAAAAAAACAAAAAAGCACATGTACATAATTATTCACAGCCTTTACTCAGTACTTTGTTGAAGCACCTTTGGCACCAATTGCAGCCTCCAGTCTTTTTGAGTATGATGCTACAAGCATGGCACACCTATTTTTGGGCAGTTTCTCCCATTCTTCTTTGAAGGACCTCTCAAGCTCCATCAGGTTGGATTCAAGTCTGGGCTCTGGCTGGGCCACTCAAGGACATTCACAGAGTTGTCCTGTAGCCACTCCTTTGTTATCTTGGCTGTGTGCTTAGGGTCGTTGTCCTGTTGGAAGATAAACCTTCACCCCAGTCTGAGGTCCAGAGCGCTCTGGAGCAGGTTTTCATCAAGGATGTCTCTGTACATTGCTGCATTCATCTTTCCTTCGATCCTGACTAGTCTCCCAGTTCCTGCCGCTGAAAACCATCCCCACAGCATGATGCTGCCACCACCATGCTTCACTGTAGGGATGGCATTTGCCTGGTTTCCTTTGGACTGGTGCCAGGCCAAAGAGTTCAAACTTTGTTTCATCATTGTCTGAGAGTCCTTCAGGTGCCTTTTGGCAAACTCCAGGCGGGCTGTCATGTGCCTTTTACTGAGGAGTGGTTTCTGTCTGGCCACTCAACCATTCAGGCCTGATTGGTGGAGTGCTGCAGAGATGGTTGTTCTTCTGAAAGGTTCTCCTCTCTCCACAGAGACATGCTGGAGCTCTGTCAGAATGACCATCAGGTTTTTGGTCAAGTCCCTGACTAAGGCCCTTCTCCCCCGATCACCCAGTTTGGCCAGGTGGCCAGCTCTAGGAAGATTCCTGTTGGTTCCAAACTTCTTCCATTTATGGATGATGGCGGTCACTGTGCTCATTGGGACCTTCAATCCTGCAGAAATGTTTCTGTACCCTTCCCCAGATCTGTGACTCGATACATTCCTGTCTCGGAGGTCTACAGACAGTTCCTTGGACTTCATGGTTTGGTTTGTGCTCTGACATGCATTGTTAACTGTGGGACCTTATATAGACAGGTGTGTGCCTTTCCAAATCATGTCCAATCAACTGAATTTACCACAGGTGGACTCTAATTGAGTTGTAGAAACATCTCAAGGATGATTAGTGAAAACAGGATGCACCTGAGCTCAATTTTGAGTGTCATGGCAAAGGCTGTGAATACTTATGTACATGTGCTTTTTTTTGCTTTTTATTTTTAATAAATTTGTAAATATTTCAAACAATCTTCTTTCACATTGTTATTATGGGGTATTGTTTGTAGAATTTTGAGGAAAATAATGAATTTAATCCATATTGGAATAAGGCTGTAACATAACAAAATGTGGAAAAAGTGAAGCGCTGTGAATACTTTCCGGATGCACTGTACATGCCGACGCACAGTACATCATTGTTCAGTGTGCACAGACACATCTCAGCATATAAAGCAATGAACAGCAGCAGTCTGAAATGCAGGTTAAGGTCTGTGTGCTGCATTCAATATAAGTCAACTTGCACATGTGTGCTGGCAGTAGAGTTTAATTAATTCGGGTGGGTTGAGGAAATATTCAAAATAAAATCACAACGGTTTTCCTGATCTGTCCAGTTAAATTGGTAAGTGAAAAGCACTTGTGCATTTCAGGTGGAATATAATCAGCATTATAATACTTATTAGTGCACACACTAATATTTTCTGTTAGCCCTCATTTTTCTAGAAACATAAAATTTCAAAGCCTATATATTATTGTTGTTATTCAATTATGGCCCTTCAGGGTCTTACAAAAATGCTGATATGGCCCAGGCAGAATTTAACACCTCGATTGTATTGATATTGCAGTGGTTTGGTTTGTTACCATTACAAAATAAATGTACTACAGTTTAAAATATTTTGTCAATATTGTCTCATCCATATCATCTTGTGAAGCCTGAACTAGGATATGTCTTGCATTATGGATTTACTGTCACACACCTAACTTCAGGATTTGGATTCAATCACGGAGTCACAATAAAGGCCAACACCCAATACATTCCTGAGGACCGGTTATACATCTCTGTTAATGAGTATTTGTGTCACTATGCGGGGGGTGGGGGGTGGTTATGGTTAATTGCTGCACAGAGATGTTTTATGTTCTTATGCACGGTCCTCCAGGAGATAATTGTGTGCAGTGTTGCCAAATCTCTTCTGAGGAAACAAGCTAAAGCATGCTCACAAAGTTGCTAGAACTCACTAGATGATGTCAGACAAATTTGCATGGTAATTTATTCTTTATGGTCACTGGCATATCAAATAAAAAATTAGGGAACATGAAGACTTAATATTTTTTATTATTTTCATTAAAAAAAACAATAAAATAGCATTATATCAGAATAGAAAATAGAGTATAATTTATTTCTTTTAATAAATATTTTTTTTGTCATGTCTTATAGAAAAAAAAATCATCTTTGGTCATGGCACCACAAACTAAATGCATTTATAGGTCTGTTGTGTTTCACTGAGGCCCATGACACCTCCAGAGGGTTTAGCAGTGAATGCCAGCGTCCCAGGCTCACTCCCTCAATGACATCTTGACCTAGGCTCTTCACAGGCTTCTCAGAGACCGTTGGAATCATTTTATCGCCGATATAAAAGTATTGGTCCGATAGCTTCCCCTTGACGATGGAGATGCTTCTGGACTTGCTCGGCTTGATCCTCATCTGTGCCAGCTCTATGTTCTCTTGAAGCTTTTTCAGCAGCCGTACCGTACAAGCTTTGATTGTGGTGAGTGTTGTGAGGTTGTCCATGTATGCTTTGACAAGTGGCAGCCTCAGGCCAGGTCTCAAGCTCTGTCCTCCCACTACCTATTGAAATACTCTAATGATCACTTCCATAGCCATGGTGAAGGGTAGCGGAGAGATGGTACAGCTAGCCATGATTCCCACTTCCAGATATTGCCATGCTGTGGTGTAGTCTAATGTCAAGCATAGCTGGATGTCCTGGTAGTAGGCCTTGATGAGGCTTGTGAGGGCTACTGGGACCCTGAAGAAGTCAAAAGCTATACAGAGGAGGTTATGAGGTGCTGAGTTAAAAGGAGTTGGTGAGGTCCAGGACCACCACATGAAGGTCAGTTCCCTCCTTCTTGGCAACCTGGATATGATGCCAGATGGTACTAGTGTGTTCCAAGCAGCTGGAGAAGCCTGATATCCCTGCTTTCTGGATCAGTGCATCAATTAAATGGTTTCTTTGCAGATATCCTGACAGCCTGTGAGCCACGACGCAAAGAAGATTTTGCCCTCAACATTTAGGAGACTGATCTGGTGAAATTGGTGATTTCTGAGGAGTCCTTTTCGTTTGGGATCAGGATTCCTCTGGCTCTCCACCAGGATGTTGGTATCTCCTGCTTGTGCTATACCACCTTCATAAGCCTCCACAGCAATCACAGGACATCTGGTGCATTTATTTATAGCCTGTATGGAACTCCATAGGAATCTAGGACTGATGTACAATTTTCACTTCTCTCCATCTAGGTGGGCTGAAATCTATTTGGTGTTCTGGTAGATGAATTGGTGGCATATCAGGTGGGAGGGTGATCTCTTCGTGCCATTGGTTGTCTGTGTAGGACTTCAATTGTTTTTCCAGGTCTGCTTTTGACACAGAGACTTCCACTTTTCAGCTTTGTGAAGAGATCCTTCACAAATTTGAAGGGATCTCTGTAGAAGCTTATTCTTTTCCGCTCCTTCACCAGGTTCTCAGCTCTCCTTAGTGTCACAAGCCTGCTCCGATGTCTGCTTGCAACAAGTTTATACCTTCCTTCTACTCCTCTGTGGCCTTCCTCCTTTGCTTCTTCAGCTGCGTCCTCTCTATGACAAGACAATTTATTTCCTTCTGCCTCCTGGACTTTATGGGTATCATCAGTGTAGTTTTAGCTGTCTATGGAGCAGAATGGTTTTGGAGTGGTAGAAAGGAGGAAAACTACACTGACTGACACCACCATGAAGAAGTTGGAAAGAATGGGGGTATTAATCCACAGAGATTAATTCCCCGATTCTCTCCAACTTCTTTATGGTTCTGCGTTCATGATGTTGCTCTAAGATGTTGCAGAGGTCAGTGTTGACATCCTCCCATATTGCCTTTTCGCAGGACTTTGTCCACTTGATCAACGGATTTTGCCCCTGGATCTTTTCCGCTGCAGGTCACAATGGGCTGGGTTTAGGTTGTTCTCCTGTGCCTGGTTCTTCCTCCGCTGGGACAGGGTGGTTGTTGTCCTGCAGATTTTGGTTTTTGTCCTGCTGCTGAACTTCAGTTGAATGACTCGGCCTGCTTCTCAGAAAGTAGCGGTCTATGCGAGATCTCAGTTGCCCCTTCTTCAGGCACCCTTTACTGTCCTGATGTATTTTCAGGCCTGTGGTGGAAGTAACCTTTGCCCAGCCTCATATGTAATTCTGTAGCTTGTGCTCTGCTGCAGCTGTTGCAGGCTCAGGTATGCTGATCATCCAACTCGTTGTCTGTTCTGTTCCTGTGTCAGTTGCTGGATTGTCCGCTGAGGAGTCATCTTCTGCCCCTGCTCTCAAAGACTCAGGGGGTATTTTCTTCTTAGAAGTTTTTGTAGCCAAAGGTGGGTGGGAACAAAGCACCTTTTGTACTGGATCTCACTGCCATGGGTGGATAACCCATGGAAGCCCCGGTGGGGTCTATTGCCTTCTGACAGCTGTCTTTCCATGCTGTCACAAGGTCTTTCCCTAGTTGTCGGCTGCCCTTTCACAGCAGTCACTGGTTCACCAGATTATCAGGTCTGTTATGTAGGATTTGATGTTATTAATCCCTTAATTGAAAAAAATATATACTTTCTATCAAGAATGCTGACAGAACGAAGCAGTTACCATACTGCAAGGTACTCATGAAAGATAAATAATAAAGAAACAGCTACTCACTTTTATTATCTACAACCCCAAGCAAAAATTATGGAATCACCACACTTAGAGGATGTTCACCCAGCTTTTTTACTTTGCCGCAAATAAACAAATCACAGATTTGACAAAACAATTTTTTAAATAGCTGAACATTCTGGCTTTGCGAAACATACCTAAAACAAGTTAAATGAAATTTTTCATTAATGGCATATTTTTTCCAGATCAAGTAGAGGAAAAAATGATGGAATTATCATCTCAAAAAAAAAAAACCCCACTATTAGTACTTCATTGCTCCTCCTCTGGCTTTTATGACAGCCTGGATAATTTTGACAGACTGGTCGCAAGTGCAACACAGTGAGGCAATACACACTGATGGTGAATCAAGTGAATCAGCATGAGCCATATCGAGTTCGAGACAGTCACTAACTTGCTCAAAGAGTCACTAAATTTGTCACTAGGCTCTTTTTTTTCCCCCAGACACCAAATTGACCAACAAAGACTGAACACTGTGTGTTGCACATATCTACAATGCTGTGCATCTACTGGCCTACAGGTAAAATCTGACTGGTTGGATTGCACACTTTACATTCTTTTTCTTCTAATGTCCTCCCAATAAAGACACAATAGGTTATGTAAACCAAGGCAACTCAATAAAAAATCTAAAACATCCATGACTGATAGATTTGTGGATTTAAATTTAGTTAAATTGCAATAAGTGATCCAGTACAAATATGAATATGGATGAAAACACTGAGAAGTTCATTTAAACTTGATCACACAAAGTTTATTTTCCCCCCAGCACTTTCAAAACAAAGGTATGCTCATTTTACATTCTTTGATTATTGGCTTCTAAGACTTTCTCCTGATGACTTTTCTACATTCTGATTTGGGTCATGCAACACTGCCCCCAAGTGGACACACTTGCGTTACGTGCCAGTCTGAAGACTTCACCCTGTTCAAGCATCCAAGCACGACACCCTGACATGCTCACTTCAGTGTGCACACAGACATATCAGCCCTGAATAATTTTTACACCCACATCTGAATCACATTATACACATCAAATAGATATCAATTTTATGCTTTCAGGAGTGTGAGATGCAAGTTCATGCATGATGTACAGTGTATTGCAGGTGGCCATTATGCTAACTGCACGCACGAGAGCAACTCTTCTAAAGGCTGCATGACCTTACAAAGGCAAACTTCAAAAGGCTTGAGCCGCATTCCCCTTGAGCTCGCTACGAACCAAAAAAACTCAAGTAAGACAGTGCATATGGACAGGAAAATATAGTATAGTAATATAGTACTGTAAATTGTACACACTTAATACAAGAGTTGGTCATTTATGTTTCCTCATTTTGTAATCAATAATAATAATAATAATAATAATAATAATAATAATAATAATGATTTGTCTTCCTGTTCTTTTTTTAGCAATGGGCCTTATTTATCAAACTGGATACGAACGGGTTTATTTGTAAATCGGTTACACACGAAATTTGGTATTCATAAAAATCCAATAAATATACAAAAACCTTTCTATTTTACTCATGCTCCTGAGTGTGTAAACTCTCACATAAGACTAACTAATGTAAACCTTGATTTAATTGTCTTCAAAACATCTAGTTTGCATGGATTACTGTACTTTTGTATGTGCAATAAACTGTTCATGCAAGTTTAAATTGCTTTTTTTTTTTAATCATGTTTACAACTTTTAGCAGATACCATTATCTAGAGCAACATAAAATATGAAGTGCTTTGGAGTCTCTAAAGCTAGTTAATTGGGTCAGGGACTAAGAATACCATCAAGAATTTCTTTTGTTGTTGAAAACTAGTCATTTTATATTATTGCCATCAGTTAAATAAAAAAAAAAGAAAGAAAACAAGCTATCAAAATCCATACATTAAGACAAATAAATCTAATCATTCAATTATGACAAAAAATTCCACAGAGGATGGGCTGGCCTACGGATAGCCATAAGCAGTAAACAAATACCTCATATTTAGAACTCACTTATTCTTACATTAGATATGATTAAATATTTTTATTGGCATGGCACTTCTGCCTTTTAGGCTTTACTCTGACTGTTCATTTCGTGCTCCCAACTGTCTGTGCACTTGAACTTCTATGGAGTTTTGTAGCCATAATTACATGCAAATGAGCTGTCACAAACATGCACTGCATGTAACAAGTGATCAACATAGAGTGGTGCTAAAATGTTTTGGAACCCTTTAGAATTGTCTATATAGCTGCACAAATATGACCTAAAACAACATCAGATTGTCTCACAAGTTCTAAAAGTAGACAACTAGAAGCCAATTAAACAAATGTGACAAAAATATTATACTTGGTCATTTATTTATTGAGGAAAATGATCCAAATATTACACATCTATGAGTGGCAAAAGTATGTGCACCTCTAGGATTAGCAGTTTAATTTGAAGGTGAAATTAGAGTAATGTGCTTTCAATTAATCAATCAATAACAATCAGGTGTCTGAGAACCCAGTTTTATTTAAAGAACAGGGATATATCAAAGTCTGATCTTCACAACACATGTTTGTGGAAGTGCATCATGAGTTGTTGATGCTATCTGGCTGGAAAAGGTTACAAAACCATCTTTAAAGAGTTTGGACTCCACCAATCCACAGTCAGACAGGTTGTGTACAAACAAAGGAAATTCAAGACCATTGTTACCCTCCACAGGAGTAGTCAACAAACAAAGATCACTCCACGAGCAAGACATGCAATAGTCTGCGAGGTCACAAAGAAACCTATGGTAACTTCTAAGGCCTCTCTCATGTTAATGTTCATGAGTCCACCGTAAGGAGAACACTGAACAATAATGGTGTGCATGACAGGGTTGCAAGGAGAAAGCCACTGCTCTCAAAAAAGAACATTGCTGTGCATCTGCATGATGCTAAAGATCATGTGGGCAAGCCAGAAGGCTATTAAAAATGTTCTGTGGGTGGATGAGAAATGTTATGTTTGGAGAAGAAAAACGCTGCATTCCAGCATAAGAAGCTTATCCCATCTATGAAACATAATAGCAGGACTGCACGATATGGCCAAAATGATGATCACGATAATGTTGATCCATATTGAGATCTAGGGCTGCAATTAATGATTATTTTTTATTATTTTTTTAAATCTATTAATTTGGCTGAGTATTATTATTTATTTATTTTCAATTAAATCGATTAATTGGATGGGGCGGGGCACAAACTTTCAGTACCCTTTCTCTTTGTTTGTCTAAAATAAAATCCACAAACTGAGTGTTTCAAATATAAACTTCAGACTAAAACTTTAAACAACTGTTTGTCCAATTATATAAGACTGAAAAGAAACCAATACACACAGATAATTATCGATTAGTTGGTCTGTGCGCGGCATGTGGGAGATTTACTCATTACGTTACTTCTGTTCTAAAAACATGCTTTGGAGAATAAATACTAAAGTTGTGTCCCAAATGAAGTACTGTACACTTACACTATGCATTATGTACTATACCGTCTAGTGTGTGGATTTTAGAAAGGTAATATCACATACATATCATAAGCGGGGGTTTTTGTTACTAACTGGAAGTATAAGCCACTTCCTAGTCGACGGCGCATAATGTCATACACACACTACCATTAGCAGACACCCAGAGTCACCGACAATGACTTTCTTCAGTTTACTGTTTATATCAGCGTTACCTTTTATTCCCAACATGACCTCAGTCACCAACAGACGGAGACGAAATCATCACGTGACTGAGGAAGAAAGTCCTCTAAGGCAGCGGAGCATTTTATATTAAACACCATGGAGATCAAGCAGTGATGAATGAGCACAAAGTTATGTTTATATCCAAAGTGCTCCACTGTGTGCAAGGGGCAGGGGAAACTGGTGTGAGTTGCTTAAAAGGTTTAGTTTAATTTAAGTTTATTGTCATTATATGTTGTATTTGCATGCTTGCAGTGTAAATTCTGTTGTTTATTATAACGGAAGTGATCTATTGGTAACAAGGCTGTGCAGAAATCTACTTCTACTAAGCATTTCTACCTCGTCATTGAACACCAAACTGGTAATATATGAGCCTAATATAAACCTTTTTTTTATTTTTTTGGATGATATTAACTCATTAACATTACCTATTACAAGGATCCGGCTAGATCCTCACGGGTTGCTCAGGAAAGTTAATATAACTCAGCCTTACACAGTGTGAAAGTGCTGTTCTCCGTTTATTACACAAAGGATACCATAGGCTTACGCATGCTTACAGGTCATTCATTAGAGAGGATTAACCGAGTGAAACATCCCAAAAATGGTACCTTACATGAGACCGCGTGTCAGCACACAATGTGGAGGTCACAGAGAGAGAGAGAGCAGGGCGGAGACCACGCCCCCTGACCCCACATAACATCACCATAGCCGATCATTACATATCCCCCCCGCTTAAAACAAGGGCTGTCCTCAGGCCGTAACACAAAGGAAACTTAACAGTGCCTAGGTGCCTGTGTGACAGCTGACATAAGTAGGGCTACAGAAAGCATTAATCACACCTTTGCCTGTTCCACATAACTACAGTCCAACATTCTGCAACAAGAACAATTTACATTTTCAGATCTTCACATTGTTTGAAATAATAACATAACATCAAAACCTCAAGGTACACAGGCATTAAAAGTATTTCAAAAACAAAGCAGTATGTCACAGTACCCAATTAAGAAATGTATACTTCTGTAAAACAATAGACTGCCAAACCAAGATAAGGCCTTCACAGACATAGCATTTAAAATTTTTTTTTAAAAATAAAACAGAATAGGACCAGAGAATGAGAAAACTGAAAACATATCACTTCAATATTCAAATAGAGGAGGAAAATAAGGACTTGTCCACCTGTTAACCTAACCCTTGTGTGTGCCTAGGGTGAAGGGCGTATGAGTGCGTTTGCGTGAGTGGGCTGTGTATGCATATGTTTGCGGTAAGGAACCTCTGCATGCCTAGGGCCAAGGGCGTATGAGTGTGTTCCAGTGTGCACAGTCTGTGGGTGAGTGAGGCGCACATCAGTGTGAGGTAAGACAAAGTCAGGGTGTGTGGACACAGGTGTATTGTCCGAGGGAACCTGTGCCACCACTGGCTTTAGGCAGCCCGCCGGCTTCTGGTTGGTCGGCTTGGACAGCTGGCAGGTTACACAGGACAGTACATACTTCTTAACATCACCCCGCATACCTGGCCAGTAGACCCGCTTCTGTAAGTGCCCAAGTGTCTTCGTTACACCCAAGTGGCTATCCATGGGGTGATCATGGAAGTATTTCAGCAGAGTGCCCCTCAGAGCTTCTGGCACATAGAAGCGTAGATCCTTGATGAAGCCGGCAGAAAGTCCTCGTCCATAAAGTAAACCAGCCCGTCCTGAATACCGAAGTCTGGCGACTCCACACAGGAGCCGTTCACCAAGTCAGTATATATTGATGAGATGACTTTGTCAGCCTGCTGGAGCGACTGAAGCCGTTCCTTGTCTTCCAACACCATTAGTGGCTGGTGCCTTAGGTTTAATGAGCCAACTGTGGCATAAGGTGGTAACAGGTCTATAGGTCCTGATGGGTCACTGGTAGGGTTTCGCGAGAGTGAATCCGGAACTAGATTGGCCGAGCCAGGTCTGTGGACAACCTCAAAGTCTTGCAGCCGCAAGCACCATCGAGCCAGCCGTCCTGAGGGGGAGGGCCTTGTCATCAGCCACCTCAAGCTATTGTGGTCCGTCACCACTGTGACACTAGAGACCTCAATGTGCCAGAGCCCAAATTACCCCCAGGCACTCCTTCTCTGAAGTAGAATATGGGCATTCCAACTTGTGCAAGGTACGGCTTGCAAAAGCGACAGCCCTCTCCAAGCCATCCTCACCAGTCTGGGTCAATGCGGCACCGAGGCCCAAATCACAGGCATCCGTTTGTACTGCAAAAGGCTTCTCAAAGTCAGGCAAAATTAGTACTGGGGCACTGATTAGCTGTTGTTTTAAATAATCAAGAGACACCTGGCAGTCAGTGGACCACACAAATGGGGCATCTTCCCTCATGAGGGCAATCATCGGCTCAGCAATACGGGCATACCCTGAGATGAACCTGCGGTAGTAACTAGTCATTCCTAGGAATTGTCGCACATTTTTAACTCTCTTCGGTGTGGGAAACTGTTTAATTGCAGCCATCTTACCCTCCTCAGGGCCAAGGCCTTCTGGTGTCACCAGGTAACCCAAGTAGCGTAACCTTGATGTACAAAAATGGCACTTAGCCAGCTTCAAGGAAAGACCTGCATCTGCCAAACGCCCTAACACACTGGCGAGGTCTTCCAGGTGCTGGTCGAAGGTCGGTGAGGCGACCACAATGTCGTCCAGATACACCATACAGCAGTTGTGGGTGAGCCCTGCCAACAGTATTCATCAATCTTTGAAATGTTGCGGGTGCATTCGGTAACCGGAAAGGCATAACTTTAAACTGATAGAGCCCTTTGTGTGACACAAAAAGCTGTCTTTGGTTTTGTGTCTGGGGCCACTGACACTTGCCAGTAACCCTGTGCAAGGTCCAGTGTGGAAATAAATCTACCACATGCCAAAAAGTCTAGAGAGTCATCCACTCTTGGAAGTGGGTAGGAGTCCTTCACTGTATATTTGTTCACTTTCCTAAAGTCAACACAAAATCTTGGATCTACACCTGACTTTTCAACTATCACAATTGGAGAGGCCCAGGGCCCTGAAGTGGGCTCAATAATGCCATCCTCCAACATTCTGGAAATCTGCTCCTCGATAATCTGTCTTTTTTGCAGGTGAAGCACGGTAGGGAGGAAGACACACTGGCTTTGCAGTCCCAGTGTCTATTGTATGCTCAACCAATGAAGTACGTCCCAGCTTTGCCCCAAAAAGGTGAACAGTGTCTCCCAATAGGTGTGCCAGTTTTTTCTTGTCCGCTTAAGGCAGGGCTGCTTGTTCCACCACTGGACCAAGATCGGTCTGGACATCCTTAAAGGTGAGGCTAGTTACGTGGCCCTCCAAATCGTCAAACTCCAGCAAGCATAGGTCTGGGGCTGAGGTGGCATTATCTCCCAATTTAATGCTTCCTGTGGTTGGGTGGATGTGGACATCAGCCTGAATCATAAAATCTGTCCCTAAGAGAATGGGACAAGACATGTCTGGAATCACGGCAAAGCGGTGAGTAAACGGTTGCTCCAGTAGTTGAATAGGTAGCCATATAACACCAGATGGGGTGCATTGTTTTGAGTCCGCCAACTCCAGCGGGGAAAAATTCCAAGGAAGAACGACATCTCCTTCTATCCCGCATTTAAGAAGGGTGAATGGATGGACTGCTGAAATGGATGCGCCTGTATCCAGGGTCGCCTTCAGTGAAACCTGATTGACGACCACCACTGCCATCAGTGGAGTATTCTTTGACCTCATTGGTCTGTTTCGCACCAAATTAACTGTGTGTGAACTCTGTCTGTTGTGCAGTGGCCCCTGACTCCGTTCTCTGCTCACCCTCATGAGCCCTTTGAAACCTACGAGGCCAAGCACCAGTCCCACCTCTAGTGACCTCAGAAGTATCTGGGGTCTCCTGGCCTATCTTAGAAACTACAGCAACCCCTCTGGCAGGTTCAGCACTACCACTCTGCCTATCGGAGTCAAACATTTGTAGCAGTACAGGTCCTGTCGAGGAGGTGTCGGGGTAATGGGGGCTCTACTAGAAGAAACAGGCCCTAATGCAGCATGTAGTTCATGGGCGGTCATAAGTAGCTCTGTTAAAGTTGTAGGTGCGGTAGCATGAAGGGGTAGTCTATACTGATCAGAGACATGCTGGCAGATTACTTCAATCTGTTCTCACTCAGAGGGCATTTGCTTTAGTCGCTTGAACTTAGTCACTAGGTGAGCGACAAAAGTGGGGAGTGGCTCATTTGAAGTCTGAACTCTGTCCAAAATCCCTCTCCAGATTTTCTCTACATTGTCTGTAGGCAGGAAGGCCTGTCGAAAGAGATCTGAGAAATGTTCCCATGAGAGGAGGTGTGGCTACATGGCAGAATACCACTTCCGGGGCTCCTTCCCAAATAACATTGTCAACTCAAGGAAGAACTGAGTGTCAGATAAACCAAGCATTGTCTTGTACAAAGAAACAGACTGAAGCCATTCTTCTGGGTCAAGAGATTTACCCCCATCAAACACGGGTGGTATAAGTCCAGGGAGATGGGCTAAATGAACAGCAGGTGTCAGTGGATGTAACAGCCCAGTGTGGCTAGTGTGTGTGTGTAACCGGGGTTGAGCTAAATACAGGGTAGGCATTAGAGGCTTGTCCCTGTGTCTGTTGAGAAGTCTGATGATCGTGGTTGGTGTGGCTAGTGAGTGTGCACATTGCAGGAGTTGAGGTAAGTATAGGGTGTGCCCTTGTTTCCTGTCTACGTGAACGCTGAGAAGTCAGGTCTTCCAACTGCTGCAGCAAGCTGCGTTGTAAGTCAACAGACATACTAAATGCCGATGTCAGTGTGTCTACCCGTCGTTGCAACTTATCTACCTGAGCAGCAAGACGCTGAACTATGAAAGACCCACCATCCAAAATTTCAGGTGAAACCAAACTACCCTCATCATTACCACCCCCATATGTGAATATGTCAAAACGCTTAGTCATTGCAAAAGTTGAGTAAGAAATGTGGTTATACTCTTGCAGAACACCCTATCAATAATTAAATAAGGGGAAAAAAATTCTGAACATTAGTTAACATTAACATCAGTAAGAGAATGTATCTCAACGGACAGCAGTGATGACCCTAAGACACATATATAGAAGAAAAAAATATATGCATGTATATATACATGTATCCCAAAATACCCAGTCACTGCATGCACTCCCAACAGCAACAGATAACTTTAAATCCAACAGTAACCGTTTAAATGAATGGGAGTTCACTTTTTTTTTTCTCTTCACCCGAACACCTACGTATTAAAACACACGGTGCATTTTTCTCTGCCCACGAAGTGCTACTTAGCTCGTTTGTCCATAAAATCCTGACACAAAAGTCCTGCCTTGTCCTCTCCTCCACTACGCAGGCCAGTAGCAACCAGAGATCGCCGAGGTGTGTTGTCGAATCAATCAATCAAAAACGTGCCTTTCCTTTTCCAAAGTCCTCGCTTTGCATGCACGGGTCTCTGATGATGCCGCTGCACACAATTTCTCACAGCAAAGCCACACAAGCAAAAGTCATAAAAAGGTCTCCTATCTCCTCTTTTCACTTTAAGAAAAAAAAAAAGTAAAAACTCAGAAACACGCAGAAAAACAGCAAGGGAAATTCCCTTCGAGAAACGTAGACGGCAACAGTTAGAAAACCTATAGTGGCCAAAAAAATAATTTTATCCCACGGGTTTTCTCCTCCAACGCAGTAGTGAGACTTCGGTGGTTGCTAGTTTATCCCGCTAGCATGCGTGCCAGCTAACTAAAAGTCCAGTATGAATGAAACTTCGCTTACAGTTCACTTGCCTTACGAGCATCAAGTACAAAAGCCATATTTAAAGTTCACTCACTCTCCGGTGTCCTAACTTTTCTTTCCAAGGATGTTCATTCACAGTTCGGGCGCCAATTGTATGGATCCGGCTAGATCCTCACGGGTTGCTCAGGAAAGTTAATATAACTCAGCCAGACACAGTGAAAGTGCTGTTCTCCGTTTATTACACGAAGGATACCATAGGCTTACGCATGGTTACCGAGTGAAACATCCCAAAAATGGTACCTTACATGAGAGTGTCAGCACACAATGTGGAGGTCACAGAGAGAGAGAGCAGGGCCCCACATGACATCACCATAGCCGATCATTACACTATGTCCAAAACAGAAAAGAACCAATGCACACACCAGAATATATATTATTAATTTATGACTATAGTTTAATTCGGTGCTTTTTGTGCATCCATAAAAAGTAATGCATTAATGAGTTAATATGATCCAAAAAAAAGGTTTATATTACCAGTTCAATGACGAAGTAGAAATACTTTCGTTTGTGGTGAGTGAATGTGAAGACTAACAGGAGGTTTTTTTAGAATTCAGTAAATGCTAATATGAATTAATAACATTCAATAAGTCAAGAAATCTTATTTTAATCATCAGAATTTAGTTAATGTGTTAATGTTAATTAGAGTAATGAGTTTTCTGGTTATGAGACCAATTACTATGAAACAACTTGTTGAAAAGGAGAGAGTTTTTATTTGCATTTCTTTCAGAATTGTGGAATTAATTATTCATTTAAAAGAAGGCATAAAAGACAGAACTATTGGCATCGGCCGATATCACTCTGAATAATCGGTTATCGGTATCAGCTGAGAAATTTAGTACCGGTGCATCTCATATTTATATATTTATTTATATATATATATATATATATATATATATATATATATATATATATATATATATATATATATATATATATATATATATATATATATATATATACACATACACACACATACACATACATACATATATACATATATACATATACACACACACACACACACACACACACACACAGTGAGGGAAAAAAGTATTTGATCCCCTGCTGATTTTGTACGTTTGCCCACTGACAAAGAAATGATCAGTCTATAATTTTAATGGTAGACTTATTTGAACAGTGAGAGAAAGAATAATAACAAAAAAATCCAGAAAAACGCATGTCAAAAATGTTATAAATTGATTTGCATTATAATGAGGGAAATATGTATTTGACCCCTCTGCAAAACATGACTTAGTACTTGCTGGCAAAACCCTTGTTGGCAATCACAGAGGTCAGACGTTTCTTGTAGTTGGCCACCAGGTTTGCACACATCTCAGGAGGGATTTTGTCCCACTCCTCTTTGCAGATCTTCTCCAAGTCATTAAGGTTTCGAGGTTGATGTTTGGTAACTCGAACCTTCAGCTCCCTCCACAGATTTTGTATGGGATTAAGGTCTGGAGACTGGCTAGGCCACTCCAGGACCTTAATGTGCTTCTTCTTGAGCCACTCCTTTGTTGGATTGGCCGTGTGTTTTGGGTCATTGTCATGCTGGAATACCCATCCACGACCCATTTTCAATGCCCTGGCTGAGGGAAGGAGGTTCTCACCCAAGATTTGACGGTACATGGCCCCGTCCATCGTCCCTTTCATGCTGTGAAGTTGTCCTGTCCCCTTAGCAGAAAAACACCCCCAAAGCATAAGGTTTCCACCTCCATGTTTGACGGTGGGGATGGTGTTCTTGGGGTCATAGGCAGCATTCCTCCTCCTCCAAACATGGCGAGTTGAGTTGATGCCAAAGAGCTCCATTTTGGTCTCATCTGACCACAACACTTTCACCCAGTTGTCCTCTGAATCATTCAGATGTTCATTGGCAAACTTCAGACGGGCATGTATATGTGCTTTCTTGAGCAGGGGGACCTTGCGGGCGCTGCAGGATTTCAGTCCTTCACGGCGTAGTGTGTTACCAATTGTTTTCTTGGTGACTATGGTCCCAGCTGCCTTGAGATCATTGACAAGATCCTCCCGTGTACTTCTGGGCTGATTCCTCACTGTTATCATGATCATTGCAACTCCACCAGGTGAGATCTTGCATGGAGCCCCAGGCCGAGGGAGATTGACAGTTCTTTTGTGTTTCTTCCATTTGCGAATAATCGCACCAACTGTTGTCACCTTCTCACCAAGCTGTACGGCAATGGTCTTGTAGCCCATTCCAGACTTGTGTAGGTCTACAATCTTGTCCCTGACATCCTTGGAGAGCTCTTTGGTCTTGGCCATGGTGGAGAGTTTGGAATCTGATTGATTGATTGCTTCTGTGGACAGGTATCTTTTATACAGGTAACAAGCTGAGATTAGGAGCACTCCCTTTAAGAGTGTGCTCCTAATCTCAGCTCGTTACCTGTATAAAAGACACCTGGGAGCCAGAAATCTTTCTGATTGAGAGGGGGTCAAATACATATTTCCCTCATTAAAATGCAAATCAATTTATAACATTTTTGACATGCGTTTTTCTGGATTTTCTTGTTGTTATTCTGTCTCTCACTGTTCAAATAAATCTACCATTAAAATTATAGACTGATCATTTCTTTGTCAGTGGGCAAACGTACAAAATCAGCAGGGGATCAAATACTTCTTTCCCTCACTGTATATACACACACACACACACACACACACACACACACACACATACACACAGTATCTCACAAAAGTGAGTACACCCCTCACATTTTTGTAGATATTTGATAACACTGAAGAAATGACACTTTGCTATGATGTAAAGTAGTGAGTGTACAGCTTGTGTAAAAGTCTAAATTTGCTGTCCCCTCAAAATAACTGAACACACAGCCATTAATGTCTAAACCGCTGGCAACAAAAGTGAGTACACCCCTAAGTGAAAATGTCCAAATTGAGCCCAAAGTGTCAATATTTTGTGTGGCCACCATCATTTTCCAGCACTCCCTTAACCCTCTTGGGCATGGAGTTCACCAGAGCTTCACAGGTTGCCACTGGAGTCCTCTTCCACTCCTCCATGACGACATCATGGAGCTGGTGGATGTTAGAGACCTTGTGCTCCTCCACCTTCCATTTGAGGATGCCCCACAGATGCTCAATAGGGTTTAGGCAGCTTCTTTAGCAAGGCAGTGGTCGTCTTGGGGTCGTTAACATGCTGCGGCCCAGTCTCCGAAGGGAGGGGATCATACTCTGCTTCAGTATGTCACGGTACATGTTGGCATTCATGGTTTCCTCAATGAACTGTAGCTCCTCAGTGCCGGCAGCACTCATGCAGCCCCAGACCATGACACACCCACCACCATGCTTGACTGTAGGCAAGACACACTTGTCTTTGTACTCCTCACCTAGTTGCCACCACACACACTTGAGACCATCTGAACCAAATAAGTTTATCTTGGTCTCATCAGACCACAGGACATGGTTCCAGCAATCCATATCCTTAGTCTGCTTGTCTTCAGCAAACTGTTTGTGGGCTTTCTTGTGCATCATCTTTAGAAGAGGCTTCCTTCTGGGACGACAGCCATGCAGACCAATTTGATGCAGTGTGCGGCGTATGGTCTGAGCACTGACAGGCTGACCCCCCAGCCCCTCAACCTCTGCAGCAATGCTGGCAGCACTCATACGTCTATTTCCCAAAGACAACCTCTGGATATGACGTTGAGCACGTGCACTCAACTTCTTTGGTCGACCATGGCGAGGCCTGTTCTGAGTGAAACCTGTCCTGTTAAACCGCAGTATGGTCTTGGCCACCATGCTGCAGCTCAGTGTCAGAGTCTTGGCAATCTTCTTATAGCCTAGGCCATCTTTATGTAGAGCAACAATATTTTTTTCAGATCCTCAGAGAGTTCTTTGCCATGAGGTGCCATGTTGAACTTCCAGTGACCAGTATGAGGGAGTGTGAGAGCGATGACACCAAATTTACCACACCTGCTCCCTATTCATACCTGAGACCTTGTAACACTAACAAGTCACATGACACCGGGGAGGGAAGATGGCTAATTAGTCCCAAATTGGACTTTCACTTAGGGGCGTACTCACTTTTGTTGCCAGCGGTTTAGACATTAATGGTTGTGTTGTTATTTTGAGGGGACAGCAAATTTAGACTGTTACACAAGCTGTACACTCACTACTTTACTTTGTAGCAAAGTGTCATTTCTTCAGTATTGTCACATGAAAAGATATAATCAAATATTTACAAAAATGTGAGGGGTGTACTCACTTTTGTGAGATACTGTATGTAATAAGTATAATATATTATATATACACAAATTTATCATTATTACATATATAAATTATATAATGATATAAAATTACTTTTTATGGATGCACAAAAAGCACCGAATTAAACTACAGTCCTAAATGAATAATAAAAACTCCCTTTCACTGTATCTTGTGGTTTCTGTTACTCACTGCCTTTAGAAATATTATTTTACTTGTGATCATAGTGTTTTAATTAGACATTACAAATTACTCGCACTCCCACTCTGTATCATCATGTGTACACTGCACGTGAGGAGCAACGTGGCCTCGTTACTAACACATCACTTCCGTTATAATAAATGACAGAATTTACACTGATACAGCATATAATGAAAATAAACAAATTAAACTAAACCTTTTAAGCAACTCGTGACAGCATCACTGTCATGCTTCCACGCTACACAAACACTGCTTTATAAAGTTTGATCTTCTCCGCAGTGTTTAATATAAAATGCACCCCTGCCTTAGTGGACTTGGAGGTCGCACAATTTCTTCCTCAGTCATGTGACGATTTCGCCTCTGTCTGAAGGTGACTGATACCAGCAAATTCTAAAGGAAACTGTCAGGATATCCGTCCATGAACTGAATCTAAAGAGAAAGTGAATCATGCAACAAGACAATGACCTTAAACACACAAGTTATTCTACCACAGAAAGGTTAAGGAAGAATAAAGTTAATGGTTTGGACTGGCCAAGTCAATGTCCTGACCTTAATCTGATAGAAATGTGAAAAGCCTTAAAGCAAGCAGTTAATGTGAGGGGAACCCCCGAACATCCCAGAACATCCCAGCTGTTCTGTACTGAAATTACTCCAAGCCAATGTGCAGGACTGATAAACAGTTACTGGAAATGTTTAGTTGCAGTTATTGCTGCACAAGGGGGTCACACCAGATATTGAAAGCAAAGCTTCACATACTTTTGCCACTCACAGGTATTTAATATTGGATCTATTGGATTTTTTCTCAATAATAAATGACCAAGTATAATATTTGTGCCTCATTTTTTAACTGGGTTCTCTTATCTACTTTTAGGACTTGTCTGAGGTCATATTTATGCAGAAATATAGAAAATTCTAAAGGGATCACAAACTTTCAAGCAAATGTACAAAGAAAATCAGGCTTTCTGAAACTTTTGTAAATCTGCTTTGTTGGTTTTGGGAAACATTGGCCTACTTTATCTTTTTTTTTGTAAAGTAGTATGTATATGTTTGCATAACACTTACACTTGGATGTCTGTAAAAGTATATTTACAGTCACCAAGGTATATTTTGTCCCATTTAAAAATAAAGTTTTTTATTCATTAAGGCATTCTGACAAATCCAGGGGTACTGTTTTCAGTACACTTCAGTTAATCCTGATATTCACTCACAAAGGTTAAATCAACAATGTAAAAATAGTTTAGGTGTTTTAGGCCTCGGTAGGGGGGCCTCTGCATTGCGCTGAAATGCTCAGAAATGGCATCCTAAGCTGTTTTATAAACCAGACTTCATTCCACCCCCCACCCCTCTCTGAGACACACGAACAAACACTATCCACTGTTCCTAAGCTTACACTTCCACAATTTGTTTAACCGAACAGAAAGCACACCAAAAGAGTGTGATGAAATCCAGATAACACTGGGAATGCACATGATTGTAAATTAAACAAATGTGTTTGAAAAAGGCACTACTTATGAGTAATGAGTAAGCACTGGAAAGACATCACTGAAGCTAATGCTATATTTTCATCAGTGAGGAAATTAGTTTGGTTGATCAATTCAGTAAAGTAAAAAATACTTTAAAAAACCAAATTGAAATTGTTATAAAATCACCAAAAGTCACAAAATGTGATGTGATGTTTTTGCCAGATCGCCCACCCCTTTCCATTGAATTATAGCAGTTCATAGTTGTTGACTGATTTTTTCTATTTCCCTGTTTCAATAAATTCCATTTTATTAAAAACATTTTACTGACTTGTCTTGGTCATTAATTTGGTATTGCAAGAAGCTTATCCTTCAGAAACAAGGTCATTGTTTATTATTTCTCTCAGACAAAATTGAGGTTTTAATCATTTTTACTTATTTAAAATTCTGTTATTTTAATTTCTAATTTAAAAATTGTACATTATAAAAGGGGATATTTTATAAGCGTACCTTACTAATGAGACTGATTACCTATTCAGATTATTGTTTGAGATTTTATAAGCCTGTTTAATTAAATTTAGAGTGAAGCACCTACCTTGGATTCCTGGTACTTCCTGTGTGGACTGACCCAATAATATTCCCCTCCAATATTAACTATGGAAGCTATTATTTAATATACATTTATGAATTACTGTAAAAATATTTTACGCTTTATAGAATAGTTTTCAGGTACCCTGCACAGACATCGACAGTTAACAGTGACTTGAATCTTGACAGGGAATTAGTTTTTTTCCAACTGCTTTCACAAATTGAGCTCATATAGTAAGGGGGAAAAAAAATAAAGAATTTTGTGGATGGTTTCGGGAGAGAGCATATAACAGTTGCTCGAACAGCAATGCATCTCCACTGATTCCTAATTAATAAGCATTATGTGGATCCAAGATATTATTTTAGAAATGTTAGAATGACAATTCAGACATATGGTAAATAAAACATTTGTTAAAACTTTATTTATATAAGAGCTATGTATGCAGAAAAAGGAACTTTTTCTGGGGTTTAGGGGTGGCTTGAACGTTTGAAATAAATCGCTGACCTTCCAGAGTAAGTTTTTCAGATGGTACATACTTGAAGATAAATAGAAGTCTATAAGATTTGTTGTACAAGTAGAATAAAATAGAAATAGCTTTGTTGGCCAAGTTTGTTTCTGGCTTACAGGTGCTTCTGGTACTTATATTGAATTGGAGAAAAATAGAACAATATAAAAATAAATAAATGAATACCATATAACCAACATACAGTGCACTCCATTAATATTGGCACTAGGGCTGCAACTAACTTATTTTCATAATCGATTAGTTGGCCGATTATTTTATTTTATTTCCCCCATTTAATCGATTAATCGGCTGGGGCGGGGCAAACTTCCAGTACCATTTTTTCATTTATTTAAAATCAAATCCACACACTGTTACAAATATTAACTTGAGACTAAAACTTTACACAACTATTTGTCCAATTATATAAGACTGAAAAGAACCCAATACATACAGACACACACCAGAATATATATCTTATTCATTTAGGACTGTAGTTTAATTCTGTACTTTTTTTTTTGCATCTATAAAAAGTAATACATACATACATACATACATACACACATTATACTAGGGCGGCCCAGTTAATCTAATATCGATCGCGATTTTGACTGCTCACGATTAAATGAACATGATCGACTTCGATATTAACGTTTAAAGTTCGTCCTCCGCTCAGAGAAAACCCCGCTGTTTTCTCCACTCAGATCAAGCGCTTTCCTAACTACAGCCAATCACATAGCGCGGCGCAGGGATGACGTCATTTTGTAGTACCAAAAGCCCGAAACGGAGTTAGGATTTCAGCCCTCTAGCGGCTAGTTCGCTTCGAGCTCCAGCGCTTGTGCGAGGGGAAATCATGACACTAGCATGATGCTAAATGGCACTACAGAGGTTGTCGAGGACATTAAACGTCATCACGCAGAACTTGAAAAAACTTCGCAGATAAACTCAGGGCTCTACAGTGCGACCATTTCACTCGCATTTGCGACTGAAAAGTACTTTGTGTGACTGTGAATAAATATTTATTCGCACCGGTGCGAGTGACCTGTTCGGAGTTGTAGAATACAGTCGGAATAAAAACTACAGGAAGTCCAAAATGCATCTACACCGAGTTACTTTCACACTGCTTTTCATCTCCTCAGTCAACCGAACAAGTGTGTAAATACTGCAGAGAAGCCATTATGATGAAGAGAGTAACTCTACATCATCGGTTTCTCTCAACTCTCCGAACTCACAACCGCCATCTTTTATTGATCCCGCAATAAACCCCGCAACTTCCACCTGCTCATGTAGACACAGCGGCTTCACGCGGAGTAAATTAATAATAATGCTAACACTACAAGGTGGGTTTAATTCAAACTCCTTTATTAAATAATCAAGAGTAGGAACTGTTCAGTCTGTACACATACAGTACACTGCCGCTCTCCTTCACTAATTCACTTCATTTAATCTCACGGTTGCCAGATATCACTAGAAAAGTCAATATCAGTTTCCATGTTTTGATTTATCCCCCCAAAACACACTATTATCAGCAGACATGGACACTGTACTGGGAAGCCCATCTAAAACTGATAAACAAACAAAAATAAAACTACTAAAATGTAAAGACAGAAAATGTGCCTAGTTATAAATAAATCATTTAATATAAAAAAATAGATATTATAATAACCATAAAATATAAATAAAATGAGAAATGAAATAATGTTTAATTACTATGGGTTGCATTTAACATCAATCTGACATTAAGCTTAGTTCACTATTTCCTTAGAAAGCTATTAGCCTTTAATTAGGACTCTCTATTGTTTTTAAGATATTTAAAAATAAATATTTTATGCTTGTTTATTTATCAATTAACCGACAGTATTTCTCATTACCATTATTTTAACTCCATTAACAGTGACCACAAGCAGAGAGCTTACATTTAACTGTTTATGATAGACCTCCTGATTAAAGTTTAAATTAAAAAAGACTGGTATCTGGATTGTATCGGCTGTAATAATCCTGATCGGTGCATCCCTAATGAACACCATTAAACTAAAGCGCTTTGCATCTGAGGGGTAAATGAACTCACCCAATCACATCCTATATGAGATTATTCAGATAATCACACAATATACACAGAGCGGTTCGAGGACTTACTCCAGCCCAGAAACATGACAGTGGAAAATGTCTAATAGTGTTATTTTAAATATATTTAAGAGGAGCAGACACTGAACATTGTTATTGTATTTGTTTACAAGGTAAACAGGTTAACGGTTGTTTTTTGCATACAGTCTATAAAATTAACTGAAAATGTTACATTTAGTTTATCAGAAGGTAAATTAATTTGTCATGGCTCACACTATGTTCCTAAATTCGGTCATAATTGACCAGCTCAAGTTTTCTCATGCCTACTTGTGCATTATATTGTGGCATGAGAAAACTTAATAAATGTGAAAGTGCAATAAAAATATGTTGTCTCTAAAATCAATTAATAATCGTGATAAATAGTCAAGATCACAATATTGATCAAAATAATCAAGATTATCATTTTGGCCATAATCGTGCAGCCCTATTATAAATAGTCTTAAAGTAAATAAATAGTATATATAGAAATTGAGTTTGTGCATTACTTTTTATGGTTGCACAAAAAGCACTGAATTCTACAGTCCTAGACCAACTAATCGATAATGAGATTCGTTGACAACGATTTTCATAATCGATTATTGTTGATTTTATCGATTAGTTGTTGCAGCTCTAATTGGCACCCTTGGTAAACATGAGCTAAGAAGGCTGTGAAAAATTGTCTATTGTTTTTCCTTTCAATCTTTTGTTAAAAAAAAAAAATTCACAAAAATACTCTGCTCTCATGGATATCAAACAATTGCAAACAACACAGGTTTATCCAAAAG
This sequence comes from Ictalurus furcatus, assembly GCF_023375685.1. NCBI lineage: Eukaryota > Metazoa > Chordata > Actinopteri > Siluriformes > Ictaluridae > Ictalurus > Ictalurus furcatus. The sequence goes on along the minus strand of NC_071255.1, from coordinate 5,848,342 downwards.
GTATCTTTGTTAAATATAGGTGTGCAACAATTATTGGCACCCTTTTAGTCAATACTATTGCAATAATATTGCAGTGAGTCTGCTGCCTGAGTCATTATTCCATACAGAATCCCTCCAGCCCGTTCAAATTTCGAGGTCCACTCCGGTGGACTCACCTCTTCAATTCCCCCCACAGTTTTTTCAATGGCTTTCTTTTTTGGATGAGAATAGAGGGTTTTTTTTTCTTGAAACCCTTCCAAACAACTTGTGGTGATGTAGGTGACTTTGGATTGTAGTTTTGGAGAATTTCTGACCCCAAGACGCAACTAACTTCTGCAATTCTACAGCTGGGATCGTTGGAGATTTTTTTTGCCATTCACACCATCTTCATCACAGTGCATTGAGAGAAATTAGACGCAGGTCCTCTTCCAGGTTGATTCAGAACATTTCCAGTTGACCAGAAGTATTTGATTATTGCTCTGATGGTGGAAATTGGCATTTTGAATTGGCATTTTGTTATATACCTATAGCCACTTCCCATTTTGTATAGCTCAACAACCTTTTGCCGCACATCACAGCTATATTCCTTGGTCTTACCCATTGTTATGAATGACTAAGGGAATTTGGCCCATATGTTATTTCATATTTATACCCCTGTGAAACAGGAAGTCATGGTTGAACAATTTCCTGTTCCCAATCACCCAGGGGTACTAAAAATGTCAATCATCAATGAGAATATACTTCAAATACATTTCTCATATGAATTCATGGGGGTGCCAATAACTGTTGCACACGTACAGTGGGGGGAATAAGTATTGGATGCATCAAAAAAAATTTCAGTAAACATATTTCCAATGAGGCAATTCACATGAACTTTTCACCAGACATTAGAATTTACCCAAGAAATCTGAAAATATAAAAGAATTCACAACATTAAAGTACATAAATTTATGTGTAATAAAGTGGAATGCCACAGGAAAAATGTATTGAACATGCTAAGAAAAAGCAGTTCTCCAAGGCAAGGTAAGGCAATGAACCAGCTGAAATCCGTAAGTAATTATATCTCCTATCTGTGCAAATTAATATCAGCTGGGTTAGTAAACTGAAGGTCTATAAAAAGGCTTTTTGTTACCAAGGTGTCACACAAGAAACATCTCATGATGGGTAAAAGCAAAGAGTTCTCCCAAGACCTTTGCAAGCTTATTGATGCAAAACATATTGATGGAATCAGACGTATTTCAAAACTTCTGAATCCTCCAGTGAGCACCACTGGGTCCATTATCCGCAAGTGGAAGCAACATCACTCCATCATCAACCGGCCACGCACAGGAGCTCCTCGCAAGTTTTCTGACCAGGGAGTCAGAAGAATAGTCAGAAGAGTAGCTCAAGAGCCAAGAAGCACTTGGAAAGAGCTCCAGAAACACTTGGAGGCAGCAGGTGCCATCATCACAGAGAAAACAATAGGCAATGCACTCCACTGCTCATCCCACAAGATTCCACTACTAAAGAAAAGGCATGTCAAAGCTTGTTTAAAGTTTGCTATAACTAATTTGGACAAGCCTATGAAATACTTGTAGAGTGTAGTCTGGTCAGACGGAAGTAAAATTTAACTTTTTGCCTGTCATACTACACACCATGTTTGGAGAAGAAATGGCACTGCACATCACCCTAAAACACTATACCAACAGTGAAGTTTGGAGGTGTAAGCATCATGTTGTGGGGCTGTTTTTCATTGCATGGTACTGGCAGACTGCATATAATTGAAGGAATGATGAATGGAGCCCTTTACCGGGAGATTCTTGAGAAGGATCTGCTGCCATCCAGCAGGATGATGATGAGACGTGGGTGGACCTTCCAGCAGGACTACGATCCAAAGCATACAGCAAAGGAAACTCTCAATTGGTTTCAGAGAAAAAAAATCAAGGTGTTAGAATGGCCCAGTCAATAACCTGACTTGAATCCAATTGAACAAGTTTTAAAGACAATATGTTTAGAAGAATGGGGCAAAATCACACCTGAATACTGTGGCCCATTAATTTCTTCAGTGTTCGATACTTTTTCCTGTTATTCCACTTTATTACAAAACTTTATTTATGGACTTTAATGTTGTGAATTCTTTATATTTCCAGATTTCTTGAGTTAATACTGATGTCTGGTGAAAATTTCATGTGAATAGCCTCATTGGAAATATAGTAACTAAAATTCATTTTTTACTTATACTTATTTCCCCCACTGTATATTTGACTAGTTTTTTTTTTTTATGAACCTATGTTGTGTTTGCAACTGTTTGATATCCATGAGAGCAGAGTATTTTTGTGACTTTTTTCTTAACAAAAGTTGAAAAGCTTAGACAATTAAATAAAGACAAATTTTCACAGCCTTCTTTGCTCATATTTACTAAAGGTGCCAATATTAGTGGAGGGCACTGTATGTGAAACAGTTATGTTAAAAAAAAATTGCGCTATAGCACAACAATTGTATTCAGAGAAGATTAATGTCCATATTAACTGTTTATGAAAGAGATAGCCTGTGGGGAATTTTTATTTGTCTCTACTTGTTTTGGTGCAAAGTGCTCTGTAGTGCCTACCAGAAGGGAGGAGTTCAAAGAGCTAATGGCTTGGGTGTGTGGGGTCTGTGATTAGGAAGAATACCTTTCATTTGAACCAACAGATACATTAGCATACTTTAGAATACTTTAACATTTTAGCTAAAATATTATTGTTTGGAATCAATTTAATTAATCTTTGAATTATTTGAATGTGGTCAGATAATTTATGTTACCCAATACATTTCAGATGTGAATGCAATAAAATGCCCAAAAAATACATTTAACATTTGCCTGCATCAGATTCTGCTGCTGGATTTGTGTTAGCAGAAGGTTTTATCCCCTACAGTTGGTGAGCCTGATGTGAGCACCTCTACTTTATTTGATTAAATAATTTCTTGATGTGGTAAACACTAGTGTCATTAAAATTCTATTTTATCTTCTTTCTAAATTAAAATCCAGCCACTGTGTTTTCACCTACAATGGTGCCAAGCAAGAATTTCTCTGCCAGCCAGTCTAGTGCTTCTTGTTACTATTTGTATTCCTGAAATACCCTTACAATATACTGCAAACAGGAAAGAAAGTATTAAAGGAAAACTATTTCAGATACTTTACCTTGTCGTGACCATGACCCTGTTTGAATCAATTCCAAAATCTAAATCAGTTCATCTGCAAGTTACAGTGAAAATTCCATATAAACCCTAAAAACATTCAACCACTTGAGTGATAGTGAGTGACTTATATTGTGAGGATGTTGGCACTGACAGGAAGAAATTACTATAGTATTAAAATTATTATAATAATAAAAAATAATAATAATAATAATAATAATAATTCAGAGTACCACCTGGTGGCAGAGGCAAAAAAGTAAGGAAGATTACAGTACACAAAGCACACTTCTGACAGACTGTAGCTATTTATTCTAAATTCAGTATGCTGAAGCGAATTTATGCAGCACAGTATATCCATTTATTTATTTATTTTTACAATTACAAGTTACTATCTTGCCTCTCAAGCCTTGATTGCCTCACTCACACTTAAAATAGCAGTTTTAAATGCATTTAAGTCAGAGCACACCAAAAACACCAGTTAGCCACTAGCCAATATAAATTAATGCGCTTAATCTTGACTAAGAAAAGTTTTTATTTCTAAATGGCAAGTTTTTAGTCACTAAATAATTACACATTTTTAAACTTCTTTTGTGGTGATTATGCTGCTGGCTAAGCACCAAGATGCTGAATACAATGTAGATGCACCAGAGACTTACCCTATGAAAGTCCCTCACTCTTCCAAAATTACAGCCAATCAAAATTATTTCCTTGGTGTTCACAGCTTTTAATTTTGTGCAGAATGTCTACTATTGGCACTGATTTATTTCCATGGATTATAAATGAGAAGGACAAACTAAATCTTCATTTAACCTAGTATTTGGCTAAAATAAACATAATGGAATATGGTTTATAACGCCTGGTTGTTTTGTAATCCTGGAATAATGTTTTACTGTTGTGATCAGCTAAAATGCTATACTATTATTCAGTCTGTTAGGAGTGGATTCATAGACATATGCATTAGCATATGTCTATGAATCCACTCCTAAATAATTGGGTACAGAGCACAATATGATGTGTATATTTTTATATATATATATATATATATATATATATATATATATATATATATATATATATACTAATTGTAAAGGCCGGCCGATCCACCTTTCTTTGGTGTGGTATGGCCCAGGAGCCGTGTAATATTTCCTTGCCATTAATTAATTCGTGTATTTTAACTCATACTTGTATTTTGTCTGTAACTACTCGAGGAAAGACGTCTGTTTTAAACGGGGACGTTTTCCCGTTTAAGAGCATGATAATAAATACGGGACCTAGATATCGTTGTAGCAGCGTGAAGGGTGGGGTTCAGGGTGTCTTTTACATTGTGCCTCAACTAACCCGACAGAAAGACAGCAAACATACAACAGTAGGTTACGTTAACGGTGTAATATTATAGTTGAAACACAAGGCGTACCTGGACATTCTTTTCCTTTGTCAGGCACACAGTCGCTGTCTTGAGGATACGACGACTGAACGCCAAGCACAGCAGCGATAGTCAAGAAGCAAAAGAGAATGCAGTGGAGATGGCGGCATCGTGTTCTGATCCTAATGAGCTGATAGCCTAATACCATGATGACAGAGGGGTGCCCGAAGTGCAGTTCAGCTCGTTTTATTATATTTTTCGTTATGAGGCAAACACACAGATATATATATGTCGCTAATGCATATAGCTAACACAGTTAAATGTTTCTTGTTAAAACCGTGGTGCGGATGTGGAATATTCCCGGACAATTCAGAACCAAAAACGTAGGCCTATAATATTATTACGCCAGATCGGAAAAATCGTGGATTTAAATACACATTTCACTCTGTTGCTGTAGGTAACCCACTACACTTCCTTTGGTCCTAGTCGTGGCTGTGCCAAGCTCCTTCAATCGTTCCTTCCCTTCTGTTTTGTTTCTGTGTGCATCTCGACCGTGAATCCTCTCATGTCTCCAATTACGAACCGCGTGTTTTTATTCCACGGGATGTGGCGTGTATTGACGCCGTAAAATAACGTATGACAAAGACAAAGCGTTACACTCGGTTACGAGAGCCCTGCCAAAAAGCCAACAACAAAGGGTCCACAAGGATGGTTTGAAGTCATGTGACCTAAGACCACCTCCCCCAATTCACATCGGGAATCTGTCGAGGACGCTGTTACCTCGTTTCTTGCTGAACATGAGTGTTCTTAATGTGAAAGAACCCAGGAAATCCCATTCTCTTGGAGGCTTAACAGTAAAGAAGAAATGTTTTTAAAAGTAAAGAAGAAAGTTTTTTTCTACAACTATTAAATAAAACAAACAAAAAAATCTAGCGCACAATGACAAATTATTGTCATAGCCTATTTATGACCAGAATTTATTGTTAGGTTTTATTTTTAAGTTTCTGATCGTTTTGTCACATTATTTGTATATTTTTGTATACTTTGTATGTAATTTCACATTAAAGGTGGAAAAATTCTGACAGTTCTTTTTTACCTCAAAAAAAAAAAACCCTGCCATTTTACCAGGGGTGTGTAGAATTTTTATATCTATTGTATATGTTAAATTGACTAGCAGTGCAAAACTGGGTATTCTAGATATCAGTGGCAGAGTATGGAAAACGAAGTGAAAATAACATACTGTTAATGTTCATGAGTGTGGACACAGCATTTAGTCATGTGAAAAAATATGCAGGCTACACCCTACAGAAATTGTTGGCTTTTTTGACATATTTGGACAAGCAAACATTTGATCAACAGTGCCTATTAATAAAGTTGATATACACTGAAAAAAAATTGGAGTAGGATTTACTTGAAAATCTTTTTAGTGCTTTTTTGACATATAGCGTCCTGGTTATCTTTTTTAAATGCCTGAGTAATGTTTACATTAAGTATTCTTTACATTACTAGAATTCATTTGTAAAGCATTAATACTGATGTGCTCAATACAAATATTTGAACATAAATCAATAACATTCAGACAGTTTCATTAAAATTCATTCAAATTAATTAAAAGATAAAACAAAAAAGGTAATGAATGATGAAATACAGCACCCGTTCAACCATCGATCCACATTTCTCTTTTACTCTGCATCTTTGTTTCTCTATGTCTAGCCTATATCCTGATCTATCTGCCTTTACCTCTCACCATCTCTTTAGTTCTGTTTCTTTTTCACTATTGTAGATGCTTTCTTTATTATACTAAAAACCTTTCACAACACACTCACTTGTGGCACAATGAGAGGAAGGCACATGCTTGAGATTTTACATTCAACCTGCAACACTGTATTATATTTGAAGTTTTCCTCTATTTCACTTGAATAAACCTTTCAGAACATTGTCAATTGCTGCACAAATGAGCAAAGTGCACGTAAGTGCCAAACAAAGTGCCCAAGCAGCAGACTTGCATTAGTAGCTTTCTATGCAAAGAATGAACTTTTGGAGAAAACTTAAAGCATCCACCTCAAGAAAGATCTTCTGAAATACTTCAAATGTGCTTCTTAGCTTTGGGGGGATAGCTTAAGTTCAGAGAGTAAATGAACCCCATGAGCAGAAGACACGCATTTGTGAGATTTTCATATCCAAACAACACCTCAGTCCCCTCAATGACAATGATGACATTGGCTGTGGTAGCATCTTCCTCTTCTGCAGTGCTGCCCAGTACAATGAACGTCATGACATGATTAGTGAAGCTATCTTTAATCATGTCTTTGCTGACAGCCTGTCAAATACACAAATCAGTGCAACGTGGGCAGTGATGGCTTGGCAGTTAAGGCTCTGGTTAATGATCGGAAGGTCAAGGGTTCAAGCCCCAGTACTGCCAAGCTGCCATTGTTGGGCCCTTGAGCAAGGCCCTTAACCCTTTCTGCTCCTGGGGTGCTGTATCAAGTCTGACCCCAGCTTCCCGACATGCTGGGGTATGTGAAGGAAAGAATTTCACTGTGTATATGTAATCAATAACAACTATTTATCATTATCAAAATACTGCACAGTATTTTGCATGTTATCTTTAATTATGCCTGCTAGGGGTGGGGAAAAACATTTTTGTTACAAATCGCTATTTTTGAGACTGGCCATTTTTAAATCATCACTTTGATGAAAAATCCATTTTTAAATATAATTTTGCCCTTGACTAATATTGGCACCCTTGGTACCAAGCAGGCTGTAAAATTTTTCCTTTATTGTTTAACCATTTGATCTTTTGTTCAAAAAATACCCTACTCTTATGGACATCAAACAATTATAAACATACAGATTTATCCAACATATATAATATATATATTTGTTACATATAAGTGTGCAACAATTATTGGCACCCTCAGGGGCGTTAGCTGGACTGTTGTTAATCATCCGGGGCTGAGCCCAGATTCTTCTCCATGCATTTTTTTTCCAGTTCAGCTACTAGCCTAAGTTTTGTTTTATGGAAGCTGTGGCAACTGCTGTCAATGTAGTATATGATCAGAAAAAAGTTGGATTTATCATAAAACTTGGCTCCGGTGCTGTCACTGTTTGTAGAACTACCAGACCAAGAAAATATAAAAACTTTTCTAACTAAGCTAGTTTGGTGTTTCTGGCCAAGGGGAGGCAAAACTAAGCTATAATTACATAGCTGCTATAGTTCCATGCAAAGTACATTATCTTTCCTTATGCTCTGCTCATATCATCATTCACATAAACTCATATAGACATTTACAGACCTTATTTTCCTGCTCAGCATCAGATGATGTTACTGTTTCAGTGTCAACCCCTTCACTGGCTTAAAAAAATGGCGGAAAAATCCATTTTTCCTCACACTGACTCTGTGAGCTAGCATTTGGCAGAATTGAGAGCTGCCAGCCTATAAGACACGAGTGTTTCCACGTATTTTCCTGTAAACCCTGTCTAATTGGTAAAAAGACAAATATTAAAAGAAAATGTCACTTATGAGAGTCATGATTAAAAGTATGTGCACCTTTGATTTTTTTTCCCTACACTTTATTGTTAAGAATTCCTTTATTAAATAATCAAATTACACTTTTGTTTCTCACCCATGTCCCTATATTATACTATATTGATGAAATGAAAATATTTAATTAATTTTGATTAATGTTATGATCCAATAATATTCCAACCATACTTGAATAAATCTCTACACATTGCTATCAAGACAAAGGACATAAGAACTGAGGTATACCTCAGATTCACAAAAAAGAGATGGCCATCTCTACATGAGGTCTTTGTCAGCAGTGCAGTGCTTAACAACTTTTAATCTTCAAAATGAAAAAACTTTTCCATTCTCCATTATCTTACCAATGACCTTTTGGGTGTTTGTTTTCTGAATTTCTTTGAGTAGAACAACTCTCTCTTTCTCTAATGTTTCTTCAGTTTCCCCAAATGGAAATGGTGGCAAGTAGATTACTTCAGCCTTCCAGAGTCTTTTCATTTGTCATCATCATTTTCAAAGAGTTCACCTCCAGCTCTGGACAAGAAAGTTGACTGCCTCTTAATTTGGCTTGATAATTGCCCATCTTGTATGTGATCCTCTGTTACCATCCATACCGTCCATTAAATTACCCTGGGTGCTTTTTGATTAATTGAATTGAAAATTGATCAATTCATCAGTTTTTGAAAAATTAAAAAAATCAAGATCCATCAACAGTGTAGAGGTATGTTAGTGTCACGAACCTCGAATCCACACGAAAGCAGAAGCGGACGGCAGGTGTAGAGCGTGGTATCGGGAAGTTCAAGAAACGTAAGACAGGCAATGGTCAAGCAATCAGACGAACAACACAAGCGGGGTCAGGCAGAGAGCATAGTCGAAACCGGAAACGAGGGTCGAGGATAACGCAAAGACTAACTAATTAGATCGGCTTGGTAACGCAGCGAAACGAGTTAACTGAACATATACTTCGCATTGACTCTAGGTGAATGACATCCCTAAGTACTAGCGGTGAGAGTGTGTGTGTGTGTGTGTGTGTGTGATTGGTGCCAGGTGTGTGTTTGGACTGCTGGGTGCCAAACCTCATGAAATGTGCCTCTGTTGCTATAAAGTTTCATTATAATGCAAATTAGTTCCATCAATGAATCATCATGCTATAGAGATTTGTTAAGTCAATTACATCACATACACATCACATGAAGAAAAAACTTAACTCCATACATTAATACATTAGATGTATTGTAGACTAGCATTACTGTCTGAAAATTAAGCTTAATTTCTAAGCAAAATGCTCAGGTACAGGTCTAATACACAACTCCTGGACTATTGTGGATGTTTAAAACTAGTTGTATGTAAAAGCTTGTTCAGAGTACTCCGAGATATAATTCCACAGCCTATGATGAAAATATGGAAACACATGCCATGCAAAAAGTCATGACAATGAACACATTAGTCTTATCTGGACTTCTGATACTTTTCTGGTTTAACAGATCATGGCCCTATATGGTCACATTCTGTGTTTTGTTGTTCATAGATGGAGGAGGGTATGCCCCGGATTATATGGAATCCTTGGTGCCAAGGTTTGTGGCACATTATCTCCAATCATGGGAAACCTTTCATATCACAAATTTGCTCAGATTTTTTAAATAAATTAATTTAGTTATTTATCGATTTTTGCAATGCAGATTTAATGGATATATTTTGTGACATCAATCACAGGCAGAACATATTTTTAACATGAATCCACCAAAAGAGTGTTCAAGTTCATTTGAAAAATCATCATCATTACAAATGCAGTAAATTACAAGAATATTGTGTCACCAGCCACTGTTCCACACTGTTTCATCTACTTGGTTTTCATATGGTTCATATCCATCATTGAAAATATTATAAATTTCATTTCAAATATTCCTGTATGTCTTGCCTCTGTGCACAATATCATACCTTCTGTATCTCCATGTGAGTGTTTATTTTAAATGGAGGCACAATGCCTAGGGAATCGGTCATCAATTTCTTCTGAAGACATCTGTGGAAGAAATAGCCTTAACATGGGCTTCATTTCTTAATTGAATGTGAATTTAATCATAGATATAATCTAAATAGGTGATGTGTTTTTATTTTCCTTACTCCGGAACTGCCTGATCTTTGAAGATTTGACATGTTTGACTTGCTTTTCAACTAGGGTGCCGGTGGAGCGCATGGTGAAAATCCATGTTCCTACATTCATACGTTATTATTAGATGACAGACTCTCCTAGGTTGAAGGTACTTCATAAAAAATCATAATGAAATGAATTTTTTTTAAAAATCTGAATATGAAAATGAATCAAGACTGATCCAAATAAACAATAAAGTTCCAATGAACTGTAAAGCTACACGTTCTCTTCCTCTAACTTGTTCAGTACTCGTAATACAGATTAAATACGTGTGAGCAGATGATGTAAACTATGGATCTGGTCCAATGTTATTTTGGAACAAAGAGCAAGCTGAATTTTCTCAACATAAATGTTGTGTGTAGTTTGTTATCAGATTGTCTAGATGTACATCACACATCTGATGAACAAAGATTTCCTCTCCTGTGCTGTAATGATGGCTGGAAACTAGGACTACTATAGAAAGGTCATATAGAACATAGAGAAATCTCATTTAACGCTTTGGGAATTAAGTCACCTTTCACTTTGCTTTTTCTTCTGATCACAACCAGACAGTTATATTGTTTGAGTTTAGTCTTTGTTTAGACTTTGTTGATGCTGAAGAAGCAAAAGTCTAAGGATCCCTTAACCTTCAGACTAATGATTTGCAATTTCTGCACACAGTGCTTGAAAAGAAACACGTATAACGAAGTTGAAAAGGTAGAAAGGTGGTCTATGAATTAGTTAATGGGCTATTAATCGCTATTAAAGTAGTGCTTAAACAGATACATAGCAGACAAATATACATAGACAGTTTTATTTTGTACATGCATATGAACTTAATCTTCACCTATCATTCCCTGTTAACCAAATCTGTCAACCTAATAAAACAGTTTAATACACTAACCAAAGTATACAAACTGAAGCTATGATAAAAGAACAAAAACAACGAACCTTTCTTAAAAAAAATCCTAAATCCTCTGACCAAGTATACGGCTGTGCCATCTACCCATTAAATAAATGCCAGTCCTTCACACTGAAAAAGAAGGACCAAAATATTCTGCCAGTAGTTTGGCACTGAAAAAGTTGTCTTTCATCTGACATCTGAAAGCTAACTACTCTCCAAACTGCCGTACAATACTGATAATGCTCTTACTCTCACAAGTCGTGGTTGAGCCAGAAGCAGATGCAGATAAAGACATTTATTTAAAGAAACGTACTAAGAAACAAATACACTATGACAACCGTGAAACACACTGTGGCAAGAAACAAACATCGAGACATGAACAACGGGAGTCTAAGACAACGAAAGACAGTGAATCAGTGCAGACAATGGCTATATATACACACACGAGTGCTCATTAACCAAAACGTGAATCAGGTGCAGGTGGTCATGTGACATGTAGTGCAGTGGCTGATGGGAAGTGGAGTCCAGAGCTTCCTGATACATGACAGAACCCTCCCCCAAGGGCGCTACTCCCGGAGCGCCCAAAATTATACGTCCTCCATCTGGTGGTTCTGGCCCCCTGGAGAAAGTGTCCCCCGCAAAATCAGGAGGCCGGGCGGCTTCTACAATGGCACAGGGAGGCTGAGATATTTCCTCGGCAGAGCATGAAAGCGGCGCGACGTCCCCAGCTGAACTGGAAGGCCGAGAGAAGTCCCCCGTGCGGCCAGGGAGAGGAGCGTGGGTCTCCTCGAAGCAGAAGGGGGGAACGCTAGTTGCCATGGAGCAGGCAGGCTGAGCGACGTCTGCAGCTGAACGGGGAGGCTGAGCGACGTCCGCAGCTGAACAGGGCAGCGGGACAGCCTCCTCGGCTGTGCAGGGCAGCGGGACAGCCTCCTCGGCTGTGCAGGGCAGCGGGACAGCCTCCTCGGCTGTGCAGGGCAGCGGGACAGCCTCCTCGGCCTGTCCCTCTGAGGTCGCCATGTTGACCTCAGGTGAGAGCTCCACAGCTGAGACCTCCCCGTAGGCCTCAGGCTGGAGCCCTGCTGTCCTCATTGCCCCCCCCAAAAAAATTTCTGGGCCAGCCTTCACCTCTGGACTGCGCCGCAAGGTGTGCCTCCCCTGCAGTGGAAAGCCCCAGATGCTCAGGTTACTCTGCTGGCTGTGTTGCAAGGCGGACTGTGGCGTGAGCGGAGCTTGGCGGTGCGTGTCGGCGGACTGTGGCGTGAGCGGAGCTTGGCGGTGCGTGTCGGCGGACTGTGGCGTGAGCAGAGCTTGGCGGTGCGTGTCGGCGGACTGTGGCGTGAGCGGAGCTTGGCGGTGCGTGTCGGCGGACTGTGGCGTGAGCGGAGCTTGGCTGGGCGTGAGCGGCATTTGGTCATTTGGGTCAGTAGGCCTGAACGTGAACTCAGGGACGTGAGACTTGATTTGGACCTCAGGGACGCGAGGCTTGGCTGGGACCTTAGGGACTTGAGACTTGACTGGGACTCGGACATCAAAGCCTGGTGCTAGTGCCTCCCCGCTGACCCTTTGCTGGAGCTCGGCAGGTGAGCCCACCTCGTGGGGCTCAGGTTCAAGCTCTGAGGTCACCCTGTCGGTCCCGGGCTGGGTCTCTGTACTGAACACAAACTCCCCCTTGTACCTGGACTCCTCCTCCTGTTGGCATGGCATGGCGTAGTCCTGCATGAACATAGGCGGTAAGTTGAAGCCCAGGTAACTCCTGGCGTCCTGCTGCTTTCGTAGCGCAGCTTGGTAATTGTCCGACTGTTGGCGCAACGTGGCAAAGTACTCCACTAATATTGGTGGCATCCTGACGCCCCAGTTATCCATCTTGGCGATCTGCTGCTTCTGATTGTTGGTTTTTCGTTCTGTCACAAGTCGTGGTTGAGCCAGAAGCAGATGCAGATAAAGACATTTATTTAAAGAAACGTACTAAGAAACAAATGCACTATGACAACCGTGAAACATACTGTGGCAAGAAACAAACATCGAGACATGAACAGCAGGCGTCTAAGACAACGAAAGACAGTGAATCAGTGCAGACAATGGCTATATATACACATGAGTGCTCATTAACCAAAACGTGAATCAGGTGCAGGTGGTCATGTGACATGTAGTGCAGTGCAGTGGCTGATGGGAAGTGGAGTCCAGAGCTTCCTGATACGTGACACTTACACTTAAGAGGGCTGATTGGAAGACCTTGTTAAATAATATTATTATGTTTTTTCATTATAATGTCTTATATTTGATAAAATATATTCTTATACATCTCATATTACTTTTTGCCTTTTCTTATATGTTGACATGGTAGAAGATGTGTCAATGGGCAATGCTGGTGCGAAAGTAATCCTGCACAAGGATATGTCTTTGTAACTGTAAGTGACTAGTCAACTTAATCCTTCACTTGGTATTCATAAGGTGCCATAAGTTTCTGCTATTCTATGGATCACACTGAAGTTTGAACAAAATGGTTTGACTTAATATCCGCAGCAGTAGTGTACAAGTCATTTCTTCCCAATTTGTTTATTAACTTTTATTGCATGCCTAAATTGAATAAAAGTTATTTGCCAGATTCAGATGCTCCTAAACAACTTGTTATAAAGTAAGAGTTTGTAACTTATCAACAAAGACGGTACTATCATTTCTAATATGATGCCTTTAAAATGGAAAAATATTTTCACCGATATATTTCAGAGAATTTTTTTTTACCCTAGTTTACACTGTCTAATATTCTGTTCTTTTGAAATATGCCTCAACTGTTAAAATATTTTGAAACCTTTACAAATAACTCTCCTGTTTCTATAACTTTGGCTTATAGTGTATATGACTGCTCACTGTCATAAACCCATACAAGGAAATAAACAGTAATCATTTTGACTCCAGATCAGGAGTGGGTAAAGACATACTGGTGATTTGATCTATATTATATATATATATACGTACTTTAGATAATGCCTCTCTGAGTTGTTGGAATGTTCCCAAGTCAAAGTACTGTAGAACTCCTAAGCATTAGATCACCTCATCATACTCTTTCCATACCATCGTGCTCTTTGCCTGACAAAGCAATTCACATTCTATGTCAAAACATATTTGACAGTTGGGGTCTAATTCTAAAATCACCAGATACCAAATGTACAACAGTTTTGTCTTTCTGCCATCACAAAATAAAAATGTTTAAACCTTAACTAATGTAGTCACGGGGGGTATGTACGTTTTTCACACTACATTAATGGAGGGGATCCTTATAGACTGTGGAACAGAAATGTACTCAGTGTGTCTCCACCAATTTATTTCACATTGCAGTACAACCATTTTTTCTTTTTTACCATTATGGATGAAACACCCATTTCTTTTAAAACATCATCTTTAAATATCTTTCTACCTCCTAAAAAAAACCTTGGCCTTAAGACACGATCTTTGGAGTTGTTGACGCCCTGCTCAGGGTTAAACAACAACGTCTTTACAATATCTTCATGAATAAATACCCAAACTAACATCTTGGTTTTTTTTCTTGGAGCAGAAGTCAGGTCCTCTCTCATTTCAACAGGTCCTCTTGTTGGTGAATACACAGCATTCCTCTAGGGGTATTAGGATTTCTCGGAGCAGACATTGTAACAGAAAGTTGCAGAGATTCTTCTGAGTTTTAACTACAACTTCTTAACCATTATTTAAGCACTGAGACGCACGACTCTCTCCTTAATTCGTTAACATAAACACATTTGTAAGCATTCTGGTCAGCAAAACCCCCAGAAATCACATGTCTCTCTCACACAGAGACAGACAACTGCCAGGAAAGATCACACATTCAGATCAAACAGTGTTACAGAGGGCCTAAATGTACACGACTTGACTGTCAGCCAACGGGGACATGGGATGTCAAAGCATAGACAAAATCGGATGTATTTAACGGCAGTTCTGTATAAGTATCCTCGTTGGCGAACCATTTTCCAAAATCTTGTTTATAGTTGAAACAAAACGCATGATTCTTTTAAACAGCACTTTTAAACGTTTTACCTCCTAAAGGTTTATGTTTAGAATGTATGTAAAAACATTTTTTTATATTTCTTTGGCCATATTGATGGTTTATCTGTTTCAGGGGTTTTATTTCAGTAAATGTTTATTCAAAGTCACGCCGTTCTCCCAAACACGTAATCAACAGTTGTTTTCATTTATTTCACAAGCAAACAGTCTGCTCATATATATTCACATTCAACCATCATGCTTTTCTAACAATGTGTTTACACAACGAAATAATCCACACAGTAAGAAAAACACATGCCCATATTAAACATTGATATTCTTTTCAGACATATTTCACCTAAACCATCCTTAAGCTTCAAAATAAAACAATACCACAAAAGTAATTTCAGAAAGAAACATTCTCTTATACCACAAAAAGGTATACATATATACATTGTGTGTGATTAATTCAGGGAGAAACACGTTTCACAACAGTGTCTTTAACATAAACACATTTGTTGGGGAAGATCCCCCACAATACACAAAACACACAACCCAGACATACAGGTGCCAAAATGACCCACTGATACAGTGGATAGGGTTACCCCCACCACCCCCACCACCCCTGGTCATAAATTAGGTGTACCTACAGAACTGTCGGTCAGGAAAAACACAAACCATAAATTAGCCCTACTACTTCTACCTCTACGATTGACAGCTTGACAGAACGTACTGTCTACGATGAAAACACTTGTATGGGCGTGTTTAGAGAGAGAGAGAGGTGTGTCTGAAAACACTTATGTGTGGGCGGGGTTTAGCGAGAGAGTGAGGTGGGTTCGGTTTAACTTTCATTAACGCTTAACACAGCGAATGGAATGCACCTCTGGAAAAAAAAACTTATCTCCTAGTTTAAAACATTACGGAGATTCTTTTAGCCAGCACTTTAACGTATTTACCTCGTAAGGATCTTTGTTTAGAAGTTATGTAATATGCGCTATTCTTTTTAAACAACAATTTTAAACATTTTTACCTCCTAAAGGTTTTATGTGGTTTTGTTTTTTTTTGGAAGACATGTAATACGGATTTCTTTTTAAACAACTCTTTTAATCTTTTTAGTTCCTAAAGTTTTATGTTTTAGAAGGTATGTAATTCACGCGATTCTTTTAAACAGATTCTTTTTTAAAAAACGCTTTACCTCCTAAACTTTTTTATTCAAAGGCAGACCAGCCTCCCTAAATGTAATCAACATTTGTTTTCATTTATTTCACAAAACAAATATTCTACTCATATATGTACACATTTCAATCATAATGCTTTTCTAACAATGTGTTTACACAAACGAAATAAGCCCACACAGTAACACAAACACATGCCCATATTAAAACATTATTTCTTTTCAGACGTATTTCACCCAAACCAAAAAAACAAACTCATTAACATAAACACCTTTTGTTGGGAGGGGGACTATTCCCCCCACACACCCCTCTCCACCACTACCAGACACAAATTAGCCAGAATGACCCACTGACACGGTGGATGGGGTTACCCCCCACACCTGTCATAAATTAAAGTGTACCTACAGACCTGTCAGTCAGGGAAAGAGAGGGGCCATAAATTATCAAACACACTACTTTGATTGACAGTTTGACAGAAAGTGTATGATATAACTACTAGGATGGTTTAGGTGAAATATGTCTGATGTAAGAAAAAGAGTATTAAATGGTTAATATTGGGTATATGTGTGTTACTATGTTGGGGATTTCGTTTTGTGTAACTACAGTACATTGTTAGAAAAAGCATGATGGTTGAATGTGAATATATATATGAGCAGAATGTTTGCTTGTGAAATAAATGAAAACAACTGTTGCTTACGTTTTTGGGAGAACGGTGTGATGTTGAATAAACATTTACTGAAATAAAACTCCTGAAACAGATAAACCATCGATATGGCCAAAGAAATTTAAAAAATGTTTTTACATACCTTCTAAACATAAACCTTTAGGATGTAAAACGTTTAAAAGTGCTGTTTAAAAGAACTGTGCATTTTGTTTCAACTATAAACAAGTTTTTTGAAAATGGTTCGCCAGCGAGGATACTTACACAGAACTGTCGCTAAATACATAAGCTTTTGTCTATGCTTTGACATCCCATGTCCCCACTGGCTGACAGTCAAGACATTTATGACCTCTGTAACACTGTTTGACATGAATGTGTGATCTTTTCTGGCTGTTGTCTGTCTGTGTGAGACAGAGACATGTGATTTCTGGGGGTTTTGCTGACCAGAATGCTTACAAATGTGTTTATGTTAACGAATTAAGGAGATGAAGAATTCAGTGCTTAAATAATGATTAAGACGTTGTAGTTAAAACACAGAAGAAACTCTGCAACTATTTGTTACAGTGTCTGCTCCAAGAAATCCTAATACCCTCAGAAGAACGCTGTGTTCTTCTGAGGGTTCAGAAGAACGCTGTGTTCTTCAACAAGAAATGCTGAATTGAGAGAGGACCTGACTTCTGCTCCAAGAAAAAAAAACCCCAAGATGTTAGTTTGACAATTTATCCATGAAGATATTGTAAAGATGTTGTTTAACCCTGAGCAGGGCATCAACAACTCAGAGGATCGTTTCTTAAGTCCGAGGGTTCTTTAGGAAAACATTTAAAGATGAAGAAACGGGTGTTTCGTCTATAATGGTAAAAAAGAAACCTCTTACCCAAAAACCACGACCATCTTGACCTCTATTTTGCAGCTGATCTCGTTTTTTAGCCTGACAGTTACGAGCCCGGTGGCCAGGTTTCTTACAATAATGACATGAGGTGCCTAAACGATAATTAGGACCGGTCAATGGGAAATGAGCACTACAGGACAGCGTGCACGCTGGGTATGTGGGCGATATAGCATGAGTGGGTTTTTGCTTTGAAATTGGAGCAGCGGCGGCGCTGGAATTTATGCTTGGAACTTTATTTCTACGTGGTGGTGCGCGAGGTGTCTTATCATTCACATGAAATGTTTTAGGTAATTTGTCCTTCAAATTACAATTTTTATTCCATTATGGGAGTAGGCGAAGCCATCCCATATAACATTTTGCCATATATTCATAATCCCAATCCGGATCACCTTCCCCGTCAAAAATCATTCATTTGATCTGAGCAAATACATGCGGCTCAAAGGAACCACGGAGTGAAATAATTTGAAGCTGCGGCGTGCAGGCAACTGACCAGCCGTGTAAACAATCTAAATATGGAACCACATAGAATCCGCCTAACACGGTCTCAATCCGGTCTCTGGGTGTCATACCAGGAGACGGAAGAGCCGGGCTGGACGGAGACCCTCCCATAACTTGGAAAACAACACGCACAATAACACAATAATACTTAACACACAATACAAATATAACACTCTCTTAGGCAAACCATTTCATATTAAGACATAAACAAGTGAACCATCTCATAATGTGTCATGAACAAGTGAAACATCTTATAGTGAATCATAAACATGTGGAACACATCATTATATTATATTAAGTCAAAAAAATGTGAAATATGATATGTCATATATATGTCACATATATGTCATATAACGTTATAAACTTCAAAGAACCATAATAAGACATAAACCAGTGATCCATCTCATATTGAGTCATAAACATGTGAAACAAATCATACTGAGTCATAAACATGTGAAGCACATCATAGTATCATATTAAGTCATAAACAAGTGACAACATATATTAAATCATAAACATTTAAATAATCGTATTAAGACATAAGTGAACCATCTCATATTCAGTCATAAACATGTGAAACACATCATTTTATCATATTAAGTCATGAAAATGACAATCATATTTAGTCATAATCAAGTGATTATGACTATTATCATATTATAACCAAGTGAAACAAGTGGAACAATTTTCAAGCGGCTGGGAGAGAAGGAAAGTAGTTTTTCAAACAAACTCATATTATTAATTGCGTGATGTCCGCCAATATAATATTTTTCACAAATTGATGACATAATATGAAACTATGACATGTTTCTGACCTAAAATGATACGAAATATACCTTACCTTAAAATCAATAAGTTGATAATAAAGTATGATAAGGTGAAAAAAGTGACAACTGAAGTGTAGAAAGTCACTTTCCATCAAATGTGCCCTAACAAAACTTGTTCACATTCGTCCTCACACAATGGTGCTCTACAGACGCTGAAAACGCTATACAGCGCTTTACAAGCGGCTGGGAGCGAAGGAAAGTCGCTTTTCTAACAAACTCAAATTGCGTGACGTCCTCCAATATGGTATTTTTCACATAATATATAACTATAACATGTTTCTGAGCTAAAATGATACGAAATATGATTGTTTACCTTAAAATCTATGAGTTGGTAATAAAGTATGATAAGGTGAAAAAAGTGACAATTGAAGTGTAGAAAGTCACTTTCCATCAAATGTGCCCTAACAAAACTTGTTCAAATTCGTCCTGTGTGTCCATTCACAATGGTGCTCTATGGATGCTGAAAACGCTATACAGCGATTTTCAAGCGGCTGGGAGCGAAGGAAAGTGGTTTTTCGAACAAACTGACATTATTAATTGCATGAGGTCCGCCAATATAATATTTTTCACATATTTATGACATAATGTAAAACTATGACATGTTTCTGACCTAAAATGATACGAAATATGAGTGTTTACCTTAAAATCTATAAGTTGATAATAAAGTATGATAAGGTGAAAAAGGTGACAATTGAAGTGTAGAAAGTCACTTTATAGCAAATGTGCCCAAACAAAACTTGTTCACATTCGTCCTGTGTGTCCATACACAGTGGTACTCTACAGACGCTGAAAACGCTATACAGCGATTTTCAATCGGCTGGGAGCAAAGGAAAGTGGTTTTTCTAACAAACTCATATTATTAATTACGTGACGTCCTCCAATATGGTATTTTTCACATAATATAAAACTATAACATGTTTCTGACCTAAAATGATGCGAAATATGATTGTTTACCTTAAAATCTATAAGCTTGTAATAAAGTATGATAAGGTGAAAAAAGTGACAATTGAAGTGTAGAAATTCACTTTCCATCAAATGTGCCCTTACAAAACTTGTTCGCATTCCTCCTGTGTGTCCATTCACAATGGTGTTCTATAGACGCTGAAAACTCTATACAGCGATTTTCAAGTGGCTGCGAGTGAAGGAAAGCGGTTTTTCTAACAAACTCATATTAAATTGCGTGATGTCCTCCAATATGGTATTTTTCAGATAATATATAACTGTAACATGTTTCTGACCTAAAATGATACGAAATATGATTGTTTACCTTAAAATCTACAAGTTGATAATAAAGTATGATGAGGTGAAAAAAGTGACAATTGAAGTGTAGAAAGTCACTTTCCATCTGTTGTATGTAAAATATACATGAAATAAACACGAGGGAGACCTAGTATGAGTAATATGTAATCTTATTGAGAATTCACTGGGCTGGTGGACTGTATGAACGGATGTTCACCTAAGACACAACACACAGATAAGCAAGGCACAGGGGGATAACAATACATGTATTTGATTAAGTGGCGAGCCAGCCAGGAGTCAGCAGGTCTCAGAGCATAGGTGGAGTACGTCTGCACGCAGGCAAAAGGTCAACTACGAGACACACACACACACACACACACAGAGGCCTGGTGTGTATGCAGAAAACAGAAATTTATCTGTTTCATATTTTGTTTCATGAAAAACTATTATAGGGTAATGTACATGCAAGCACTATAAACAAAACAAAAAAAAGAAATGTAGAACAAACATAAAATTTACTCATAATGTAGAGATGGTGTGTTTGAAAGCTTCAGCTCTGGTTTTTAGATCAAATTTTTGGGGCGTCTCATACTGTGTGGATCTCGTGTGGTGGAACGGAACGAATAAACCTGGACCCTTGCTTCTTCTCACTCATGGCTGGTGTCTTATTTTTCTTTCTCCAATTGAATATGTGAGTATCTGTTTCTATGTTAAGTGTCTTCAGGTAATAGGCAAAATTTGAGCCAGCATTTGGCGACCCAGAAGGGGCTGGGCTAAGACCCGTACGTCTGTAATCTCTCCCGTGAGACTTCACTCTCTAAGGCAACAGATAGGCCGTGTAGGAAAAAGGCACTGCAGACGCCTGTTATTTCAAAGCTCTGTCTTAGTGATCTGTTGTCACGAGTGGGAAGCCCCGGGGTGGGAAGAAAGACTAAGTTGGTCTCCAAAAGAACCTTGAGTGAGTGAGAAAAGGTAAGATAAGTGTGAACCAATATGTGATTGTATAAGGGTTATGTATAAGGTGTATAAAGTTGTTTAATGAAATTGTATATGTGTTGTGTGAGTGAAAGTCCTGCAATACCGCTGGTGAAAGATTCCAGGGCTGCAATAGAGGCAGTTGGAAATGAGGCCTCAAACCCCAGATACCGGCCACTCGAGGTGGCGGCTGCTTTGGTGGGGGACCCCTAATACCGCTGGTGAAAGATTCAGTGGCTAGATAGAGAGGGGTTAAATCCTGGGCCCAGGTCCGGGTCATGCAACTCAGGGAAAGGACCCATCAAGAGAAGCGTGCCCGGTGTATGAATGTGTATTAACAAATGTGTGTGTGATAATATAAATACGTGTAACAGTATGTGAATATAATAGGGTGTGAGAACTTGCAGGCATGTGTGATAAGCTCTGAAAATTAGTTTTGGAGACCAGTAAGAATGTTGTATTAATTAGTGCTCTGAACATGAGCTCCGTACATAAGGAGTTATGTGTGTTTGATAAGTTTGATAACGAATGTGAATGTTGCCTTTAATCTATATGAATATAAGCTTCATACATAAGGAGTTGGTGTGTGTGATAAACTCCAAAAATTAGTTTTGGAGATAAGTGTGAGTGAGTGTGTGTTCTTTTCTGTGGAGGCCTGCTTCTGTCTGAAAGAAAAAAGGTGTGTGTGATCTTCAGATTGAGATGGGTAAAACAGAACTTTGTGAGATATTTCTGCTTTTTCATTGAATGTTTGAATCTGGTGCAGACTTTGGGGTGTGAGTCCGGTGGGACTGTTTGTATTATAATAATTACTTTGGTATCAGTAACTGCTGTAGGATTGTTTAAAAAATTGGAGAGCAGTCAAGAACATTGTAAATATTTTAGACATCTGCCAGATTGCCCGTTGTGTAAATCAGAACTTCTAGACCTGTAATATATAAAAACATATTCCCAGATTGTGTGATCCAGGGAAAAAGGAAGACTGAAGGTGGAAAAAAGTGTGCATTTTCAGGCCCCAGAAGCCATTGTTGAGAAATGTGTGAGTCAGACGCTCGAAATGTGTAGGAGAAAGTCCATTTGGACCTTTCATTTATATTCCATAAATTAAGTGATAATAAAGGGTTTCTCAATAGCTCAATTGTAGTTAGCTTGCTCTTTTAGCAGCCTTTGGACTGTGGATCGTTCTATGGGAGATAAAAAGTAGTCGACACAGAGTGTTTCTTTTTTGTCTGTTTTGCTCATTTCATTCAGTGCCTTGTCTATAAATCCTGCAGAGATGTTAGGTATAATATTGTGGTATTTTAGTAACTATTGTTATACAACTTGAAGTTAGTAAGTTATAAAAAATTGTGTTCATAATTATGGTAATTAAGTACATAACACTTAAATTCCTTTTAAATAATGTGGAAAAACTAGTTGGGAACAAGATGATTTTTATGAGTAATCAAGTTAAAAACTTGTGTTTATTATACAGATTATTAAATGAGTTTTAATTGAGAATACATTTGATTGTAGAGGAAAAGGTGATTTCTCCAACTCAGGGTGGTTCCTTTCTTTGAAATTAATTTAAAGTTATTGTCAAAAGTCAAAATGATTGGTGTTTTGCAAAACTGTCTGTGTGGTTTGCATAAGAGAGTGTTATGTGTGTTTATTGCGTGTTGTGTTCCAAGTTATGGGGGAGGGTCTCCGTCCAGCCCGGCTCTTCCGTCTCCTGTCATGACACCAGGAGACGAGACTGGATTGAGACCGTGTTGAGCGGATTGTATACAGTTCCATATTTAGATTGTGTACACGGCTGGTCAGAGGCATGCACGCTGGAGCTCCTAATCATTCTTTTAATTTTAATTTGAATTCCGTGTGTTTCCCTGTTAGGAAACTGAATGAAAGTGTTTTGAATTCCATGATGACGTTCATCTAAACACAGAGCGGGCGAGAGAGGGAGAGAGCGTGTGCGAGAGATTTTTTTTTCCCCTTTTTACAATCCTTTAGTTATCAAACTTCACACTACACATTAAAGTCAAGGTGACTCAATATATAAATAAATATTCAAACATATTTCAGTAAAAGTTAAAATCAATCAGTATTCTTGATTTCATCAGTCCGGAGAGAACTTTTATGGCAGTTTGTGTTTTGTGCCATGTTGTTTCTTCTGCTCAGGCATATCAACATTTTTGCCTGACCAACAATAAAATTGATCAGCTAACACTTGAACCTGTTCCTTGTGAGTGATGTACTTAATAACTTAATACCAAAAAAAAAAAACTGAAAAGTAAATCAGACCCAAGGTTACAGTCTCTGCCCTACTCTCTGTGGCCAAATCACAAGGACCGAAGTGGGACATGTGCAATGTGTTCCTTATCAGGCTAAGTCAAAACATTCCCCCTGTTGAGTTAATGGTGAGCCTAAACATTTGTTTTTAGAGAGTACTGACAACCTTCACAGCCATATTAGACCTGTAGTCTAGCAGTGTAGTGAGTGCGATTTGTTTGTAATGGGTTGAGGTTTGGATAGATCAAGCTAAATAAAATGCTCTATACCCATGGGTAATAATGTTTGATGTTTTTATATTATTTAAGGTTTTATGCTGAACATAATCCAAAATTATGTACGATTAAAGATTTAGTATAATTTGCTTGAACTGAACAATTTAAGTGATATATGTGCACACACACTAACCATAGGTCCAAATATTGCTAAATTTGGCTGAATTATAAAAGCCATTAGTCATACTGAATGAAGAGTTGTTTGGAAGCTTATTGCTGAGCTGAGTCAAATGAACTGACTCACTAAAAAGAGCTGGAATAACCATAACTAATGTGTGTATCTTTGATTCCTATATGTGTACGTGTCTATACATTTTTATGTGGCCTGATGTTGTCATGCCAACTGGTCACTCACGTCATGATTACAATGAACTCAAAGCGAAATAAATAAATAAATAATAATAATAATAATAATAATAATAATAATAATAATAATAATAATAATAATAATAATGTAACTCCTGTTCTGCTAAGTCGAGCAGTGTAAGTGTCAGTTCTTTTGGCGTGTGGTATTCATGTTGCACAATGGTGAATAATTTGCTGCATATTTCTCTTTAAATGCTGCTTATGTCCAGTGATGAATAATTAGTAAGATTTGATGGTAATATTAGTCTGCACTTATTTTCAAACTTTCTGTAAGGTGTTTTATGTCCATTACAGATGTGTGATCTGAGTCCTTCACATTAGAATAAGCAAGTGACTAGTTAATGTTGAATTCGGGTTTTGCAAGGATTATGAGTATCTGGAGTAGGCAGCATTGCATAATGGTTCCTTTTGCTGACATGTTGTGCTGATGTGGCTGCAGGGACATGTTTGTTAAGTTAGTTCAATCACAGTCTCTTTGCAACCGTGTAGTTTGAGTGATTTGTTTCTTTTCTGAACCGTAGATTGGTGAATAGAATAAAGTAGTTGTGTGAATATACAAATATATATATATATATATATATATATATATATATATATATATATATATATATATATATATATATATTATACGGTGTGCTATGGATATGTCATACAATGTATGAGTTGCAATATTTAAATAATACAGTGCAGTGGTCACAAACACGAGGAATGGAGCATATACTGCACAATCTGTGAGAGAATTGAAAGTCTTTATACTGTAGCTCTGACTGAGCTGTGAACTGGATGCAGGTGTGTGTGATCTTGGAATTGCAGTCCATGGCAGCCATGTTTGTGGACCGCAGTGTAGGATGGGAAATGTAGTTTGTGACATGAGTAGACTTAACACTACCTTAATATGATAAAATACGGTTTAAATGAAATGGATACATTTATAAAGGGAATTTTTATGCCTTTCACAAATGGCGCTCAGCCAAGGAAACAAATGGGTGTTAAATCAAAGCTCATAGATGATAAATTTTATGTTAGACTAAGCTAAAGACATTTACGCATTACTCCTAATTAGATATATTTAAAATACAGTGAACAAAATTAAAGGTGTCATGTATGAAGGGTCTGAGTGATATTTTGAGTGTGGTACAGTTCTAAAGGGTCGGGGGTGCATGCACGTCTAGCCTTTAAACTAAATACTATTGTTGTACAGAGTAAAAACAAATTTAGTAGGTTGTTTTGAATAAAGAAATTAGTGGGATAAAAGAGACTAGAGAACTGTAAATACATGTCTAGATCTCATCCTCATCCCTCATCCTGAACTCGCTAACATACCGGGCACATTATGGGCTACAAAAGGTTGAAGCACGGCAAGTAACATGTACACTGTATTAAGCTAAAGTGCAGTATATTCATCCTGTGTCCTGTAAACAATATCCTCCATCCTCAGAAAAGGATGAAGGGACATGCCCACTTAGTCTAGCATTATTACAGCAAGCTGTGATAACAACTGTGATAAGTTCTGCAATACAACACACCCAGTAACTAATGTTTAAGGCTGGAAGAGGATGGCATTTAACCCAAAATTTGCAAAATCAATGAACTAGTCATCCCAGTAGCTCCATTACTGCCAGATGTCCCTACTGTAACCTATTCCATACCATGTGATAATTAATATTTTTCTGTTGTTGAACTGTGCTCAGCTCTTTTTCCAGTGTGCCTGCATGTGAGAGCTCAAGGCTGTCACTCCCCTTAACATTCCTAGATCAGTAGTACACCTGGGAGCGTCTCCCTCAGGGGCTGTGGACTCCCCTGCGGTTTACTCCTCTGTGGTCAGAGACTCCCTTGCACACTCCCAAGGCCGACAGGACATGATTGGGGTCATCCTCCGCCCCCATAAAGCAAAACAAATGTTAAGCTTCCTGGACGTTATCAAGTATGGTCTACAGTGGATCACTGATCACTCTCTTCATAACAAAATCCTGTGATCTGAGTGTTCTAAGGAAAAGCATGACATTGAATGGACTTATGCTCTGCACCTGTACTATGGCTGGCAAACTTTAACTTAACTAAAAGTTAACTATTAAACCTAGTAGTGTGCCTAATACACCAACTATAGTGTTGTATTGCCTAATTAATTCTGTGGAGCCAGTCACTGAGAACACTCACAATTGCCTAGTCGAAATTCATATTTTCTCGAGCCTAAGTTTGAACTTTTTAGACGTTCCATCTGAAAGATTTTGTGTCTGAAATTTCACAAACATTATGAGCACCCTGCTCTGCCCTATTGGCTGAATTAGAAACTATCACTACAGAGTGCAAACTGGTTAAGGGTAGAACTGCTAATATACATAGATAAATACTGACTCTGCTTATGCCCATGGATTGTGTTGTCTGTTTGGAGTTGTTTGAATGCAATGCGGTTTTAGAAAAAGCGTTGGAACGCCACTTACCGAGCAAATAGTTTAATTGAATTCTGATTGTACCTAATGCACTTCTCACTGCATGAATGTCAGATGCCCATGGTTTTAACCAGTGTGCAAGGGGGAAGGTAGGGGAATGATAAAACAGCTAGACGAATAATCTCTGTACTTACAGGCAATTTTGGATGATAATCTGAGTGTGAAATTTGTGCTCAACACAATGTCAGAAAGGGAAGATCAGTATCAATAGGGCACATGCCAGAAAGACCATTTAAGCACTTGGTGATAGACGGGTTTAGCAGATGGAGGGAGGCAGTGCCTTCTACAGACTGCTGGAGCAGTGATTCAATTTTTGACCAGAGAGGTAATTCCTCAAGTTGGCATACCATCTCAGAGTAGCTCTGACAATGGCTCAGCGTTTGTTTCAAAAACAAAAACAAGAACAGTGTTACTGTAACTGTGAATAAATTAAGATTTTGATGTGTTTATCACCCCCAGTCACAGGGAATAATGGAAAAGGTAAATGGTACCTTTGAGGCTAAGCTTAACTCAACGTGTGCTGGCACTGAACTTGCTTCGGTAGATGCTCTACCTCTTGCACTAGTGACCTATCGCATGCAGCCTATGTATATAACATCGCATGCAATGCTTACGGGTCGACCCATGTCTGTGCCTGTCTGTTCCTTATGAAGGACTGGCGCTGGAGTAATTGCAGATGGTACTAAGAGCATATATGAGATAACTAACTGCTATGTATGAAGCTATATATTCACAGGACCACAGCTGGGGATGGAGAGAGGAGACAGAAGTTCCTTGTCCCATGACCCCCGACTTGTGTACCTAGGGGTGTTCCAGCCCAGGAGTGAAGAGTGAGGCGTTACCGCCTCAACGGGGGGTGGTGGTCACCATGAGCAGCGAGAGAATGGCTGAAGCAGCTGACTACAAGAGAATGGCTGAAGCAGCTGACTACAAGAGAATGGCTGAAGCAGCTGACTACAAGAGAATTGCTGAAGCAGCTGACTACAAGAACATGCGACCCACGATCCCCGAGGATGCCCCGATGACGAGGTGGCGGGGAACACGTGAAGGTCCTGTACGAAGCTGTCAATGGGGGTCTGCCCTCAAGAGACATTACCACAGAACTCTCAATTCAATGGCAAGCCAGGATGAGAAGACGATGTGATGAGCCATGCCCTGGGTATAAGTGCTAGCCTAACCTCTCCCCAAGGGTGGCCCAAGGGTACGTAAAGTGCCTGGGCCGAAGACAGCCAGCATACAGAGAGATACTGCCAACAGAGACTGTCAATTTGGGCTGTTATAAAATGTTTGTGATATGACATGTGATGTGCAACAAAGTGTGACGCAATCAGGCACGAGAGAAGTATAACAGTGCTGTGAAGCACATGGTGCTGGCAGGGTTGGAATTTTTCCTCCTTAGAGGTTTTTTTGCCCACCCCTAAGTGCAAGGTTTGGCTTTTGGTGAGAAGAAACACACCGCACAGTCCCGAAAAATAGAAAACTGAGGGCTGACAGGCCCAGTTGAGAAAGATAGGGAGGTGTAGATCCAATCAAGTAGTTGATTCTCATAGCAGCCACTCATAGCAGCCACTTATAATAACGACAGTAGTAGTAATAATCACTATGTAGGGGGTACACAGTTAATCAACGTGTAATCAAAGGAGTCAGGATTCAAAACAATATATATGTGTAGTTTGTGAGGCTTTATAGCCTCAAAGGGGGAAATGTTGTATATAAAATATACATGAAATAAACACGAGGGAGACCTAGTATGAGTAATATGTAATCTTATTGAGAATTCACTGGGCTGGTGGACTGTATGAACGGATGTTCACCTAAGACACAACACACAAGCAAGGCGCAGGGGGATAACAATACATGCATTTGATTAAGTGGCGAGCCAGCCAGGAGTCAGCAGGTCTCAGAGCGTAGGTGAAGTACGTCGGCACGCAGGCAGGAGGTCAACTACGAGACACACACACACACACAGAGGCCTGGTGTGTATGCAGAAAACAGAAATTAATCTGTTTCATAGTCTGTTTCATATTCTGTTTCATGAAAAACTATTAAACTATAAAACTAAATAACTATTATGTACACGCAAGCACTATAAACAAAAAAAAAGAAATGTAGAAGAAACATAAAATTTACTCATAATGTAGAGATGGTGTGTTTGAAAGTGTCCATTCTCAACGAAAATCCAGTCAGGAAGCAACATAGACAAGGTCAAGTTATTTTTAAAGAGTGAACCAAGACTAAATATATTTTGGAGCCTGAACTGCACCTGCATGATAAGGGTCGCTCAACAGTGCCAACTGATGTACGTAATGGTGTTCCGGGATAGCTAACTCTAAACATATAGATGTCTGAGTCATCCTGACCATAAGAAAAGTGTTTAAATAGAAAAGCTTCAGCTCTGGTTTTTTAGATCGCATTTTGGGGCATCTCAAACTGTGTGGATCTCGTGTGGTGGAACGGAACGAATAAACCTGGACCCTTGCTTCATCTCACTCACGGCTGGTGTCTTATTATTCTTTCTCCAATTGAATAAGTGAGTATCTGTTTCTATGTTAAGTGTCTTCAGGTAATAGGCAAAATGTGAGCCAGCACATCAAATGTGTGCTTACAAAACTTGTTTGCATTCCTCCTCCTTCACTTTTTTCAACTTATCATACTTTACCAAGTTTTGCATTTTAATGTAAACAATCATATTTCGTATTATTTTAGGTCAGAAACATTTCATAGTACTATATTATGTGTAACTATGTGAAAAAAATCATATTGGAGTACGTGGGGCAATTGATTATATGAGTTTGTTAGAAAAACCACTTTCCTTTGCTCCTAGCGCCTTCTGAAGCGCTGTATAGCGTTTTCAGCGTATAAAGAGCACCAGTGTGTATGGACACACAGGATGAATGGGAACAAGTTTTGTTATGGTAATTTTGATGAAAAGTGACTTTCTGCACTTCAAAAGTCACTTTATTCAACTTATCCTACTTTATCATCATGTTTTGCATTTTAATGTAAACAATCATATTTCGTATTATTTTAGGTCAGAAACATTTCATAGTAGTATATTATGTCTAACTATGTGAAAAAAATCATACTGGAGTACATGGGGCAATTGATTATATGAGTTTGTTAGAAAAACCACTTTCCTTTGCTCCTAGCGCCTTCTGAAGCGCTGTATAACGTTTTGAGCGGATAAAGAGCACAAGTGTGTATGGACATACAGGATGAATGGGAACAAGTTTTGTTATGGTACTTTTGATGAAAAGTGACTTTCTAGACATGAAATGTCACTTTTTTCACCTTATCACACTTTAACATCAACTTTTACATTTTAATGTAAACAATCATATTTCGTAATATTTTTGGTCAGAAACAGTTCATAGTACTATATTATGTGTAACTATGTGAAAAATATCATATTGGAGTAGGTCGGGCAACTGATTATATGAGTTTGTTAGAAAAACCACTTTCCTTTGCTCCTGGCGCCTTCTCAATCGCTGTGTAGCGTTTTGAGCGTATAAAGAGCACAAGTGTGCATGGGGACACAGGTTGAATGGGAACTAGTTTTGTTATTGTACTTTTGATGAAAAGTGACTTTCTAGACATGAAATGTCACTTTTTTCACCTTATCACACTTTAACATCAACTTTACATTTTAATGTAAACAATCATATTTCGTAATTTTTTTGGTCAGAAACAGTTCACAGTACTATATTATGTGTAACTATGTGAAAAATATCATATTGGAGTAGGTCGGGCAATTGATTATATGAGTTTGTTAGAAAAACCACTTTCCTTTGCTCCTAGCGCCTTCTCAATCGCTGTATAGCGTTTTGAGCAGGTGAAGAGCACATGTGTGTATGGGGACACAGGATGAATGGGAACTAGTTTTGTTATTGTACTTTTGATGAAAAGTGACTTTCTAGACATGAAATGTCACTTTTTTCACCTTATCATACTTTTCCATCAACTTTTGCATTTTAATGTAAACAATCATATTTCCTAATATTTTGGGTCAGAAACATTTCATAGTACTATATTATGTCTAAATATGTGAAATGAATCAAATTGGAGTAGGTCGGGCAACTGATTATATGAGTTTGTTAGAAAAACCACTTTCCTTTGCTCCTAGCGCCTTCTCGTTCGCTGTATAGCGTTTTGAGCGTATAAAGAGCACAGGTGTGTAAGGGGACACAGGATGAATGGGAACTAGTTTTGTTATTGTACTTTTGATGAAAAGTGACTTTCTAGACATAAAATGTCACTTTTTTCACCTTATCATACTTTTCCATCAACTTTTGCATTTTAATGTAAACAATCATATTTCCTAATATTTTGGGTCAGAAACATTTCATAGTACTATATTATGTCTAAATATGTGAAAAGAATCAAATTGGAGTAGGTCGGGCAAGTGATTATATGAGTTTGTTAGAAAAACCACTTTCCTTTGCTCCTAGCGCCTTCTCGTTCGCTGTATAGCGTTTTGAGCGTATAAAGAGCACAGGTGTGTAAGGGGACACAGGATGAATGGGAACTAGTTTTGTTATTGTACTTTTGATGAAAAGTGACTTTCTAGACATAAAATGTCACTTTTTTCACCTTATCATACTTTTCCATCAACTTTTGCATTTTAATGTAAACAATCATATTTCCTAATATTTTGGGTCAGAAACATTTCATAGTACTATATTATGTCTAAATATGTGAAAAGAATCAAATTGGAGTAGGTCGGGCAACTGATTATATGAGTTTGTTAGAAAAACCACTTTCCTTTGCTCCTAGCGCCTTCTCGTTCGCTGTATAGCGTTTTGAGCGTATAAAGAGCACAGGTGTGTAAGGGGACACAGGATGAATGGGAACTAGTTTTGTTATTGTACTTTTGATGAAAAGTGACTTTCTAGACATAAAATGTCACTTTTTTCACCTTATCATACTTTTCCATCAACTTTTGCATTTTAATGTAAACAATCATATTTCCTAATATTTTGGGTCAGAAACATTTCATAGTACTATATTATGTCTAAATATGTGAAAAGAATCAAATTGGAGTAGGTCGGGCAAGTGATTATATGAGTTTGTTAGAAAAACCACTTTCCTTTGCTCCTAGCGCCTTCTCGTTCGCTGTATAGCGTTTTGAGCGTATAAAGAGCACAGGTGTGTAAGGGGACACAGGATGAATGGGAACTAGTTTTGTTATTGTACTTTTGATGAAAAGTGACTTTCTAGACATAAAATGTCACTTTTTTCACCTTATCATACTTTTCCATCAACTTTTGCATTTTAATGTAAACAATCATATTTCCTAATATTTTGGGTCAGAAACATTTCATAGTACTATATTATGTCTAAATATGTGAAAAGAATCAAATTGGAGTAGGTCGGGCAAGTGATTATATGAGTTTGTTAGAAAAACCACTTTCCTTTGCTCCTAGCGCCTTCTCGTTCGCTGTATAGCGTTTTGAGCGTATAAAGCGCACAGGTGTGTAAGGGGACACAGGATGAATGGGAACTTTTTTGTTATTGTACTTTTGATGAAAAGTGACTTTCTAGACATAAAATGGCACTTTTTTCACCTTATCATACTTTTCCATCAACTTTTGCATTTTAATGTAAACAATCATATTTCCTAATATTTTGGGTCAGAAACATTTCATAGTACTATATTATGTCTAAATTTGTGAAAAGAATCAAATTGGAGTAGGTCGGGCAACTGATTATATGAGTTTGTTAGAAAAACCACTTTCCTTTGCTCCTAGCGCCTTCTCGTTCGCTGTATAGCGTTTTGAGCGTATAAAGGGCACAGGTGTGTAAGGGGACACAGGATGAATGGGAACTAGTTTTGTTATTGTACTTTTGATGAAAAGTGACTTTCTAGACATAAAAATGTCACTTTTTTCACCTTATCATACTTTTTCATCAACTTTTGCATTTTAATGTAAACAATCATATTTCCTAATATTTTGGGTCAGAAACATTTCATAGTACTATATTATGTCTAAATATGTGAAAAGAATCAAATTGGAGTAGGTCGGGCAACTGATTATATGAGTTTGTTAGAAAAACCACTTTCCTTTGCTCCTAGCGCCTTCTCGTTCGCTGTAAAGTGTTTTGAGCGTATAAAGAGCACAGGTGTGTAAGGGGACACAGGATGAATGGGAACTAGTTTTGTTATTGTACTTTTGATGAAAAGTGACTTTCTAGACATAAAATGTCACTTTTTTCACCTTATCATACTTTTCCATCAACTTTTGCATTTTAATGTAAACAATCATATTTCCTAATATTTTGGGTCAGAAACATTTCATAGTACTATATTATGTCTAAATATGTGAAAAGAATCAAATTGGAGTAGGTCGGGCAACTGATTATATGAGTTTGTTAGAAAAACCACTTTCCTTTGCTCCTAGCGCCTTCTCGTTCGCTGTAAAGCGTTTTGAGCGTATAAAGAGCACAGGTGTGTAAGGGGACACAGGATGAATGGGAAATAGTTTTGTTATTGTACTTTTGATGAAAAGTGACTTTCTAGACATAAAATGTCACTTTTTTCACCTTATCATACTTTTCCATCAACTTTTGCATTTTAATGTAAACAATCATATTTCCTAATATTTTGGGTCAGAAACATTTCATAGTACTATATTATGTCTAAATATGTGAAAAGAATCAAATTGGAGTAGGTCGGGCAACTGATTATATGAGTTTGTTAGAAAAACCACTTTCCTTTGCTCCTAGCGCCTTCTCGTTCGCTGTAAAGCGTTTTGAGCGTATAAAGAGCACAGGTGTGTAAGGGGACACAGGATGAATGGGAAATAGTTTTGTTATTGTACTTTTGATGAAAAGTGACTTTCTAGACATAAAATGTCACTTTTTTCACCTTATCATACTTTTCCATCAACTTTTGCATTTTAATGTAAACAATCATATTTCCTAATATTTTGGGTCAGAAACATTTCATAGTACTATATTATGTCTAAATATGTGAAAAGAATCAAATTGGAGTAGGTCGGGCAAGTGATTATATGAGTTTGTTAGAAAAACCACTTTCCTTTGCTCCTAGCGCCTTCTCGTTCGCTGTATAGCGTTTTGAGCGTATAAAGAGCACAGGTGTGTAAGGGGACACAGGATGAATGGGAGCTAGTTTTGTTATTGTACTTTTGATGAAAAGTGACTTTCTAGACATAAAATGTCACTTTTTTCACCTTATCATACTTTTCCATCAACTTTTGCATTTTAATGTAAACAATCATATTTCCTAATATTTTGGGTCAGAAACATTTCATAGTACTATATTATGTCTAAATATGTGAAAAGAATCAAATTGGAGTAGGTCGGGCAACTGATTATATGAGTTTGTTAGAAAAAACACTTTCCTTTGCTCCTAGCGCCTTCTCGTTCGCTGTAAAGCGTTTTGAGCGTATAAAGAGCACAGGTGTGTAAGGGGACACAGGATGAATGGGAACTAGTTTTGTTATTGTACTTTTGATGAAAAGTGACTTTCTAGACATAAAATGTCACTTTTTTCACCTTATCATACTTTTCCATCAACTTTTGCATTTTAATGTAAACAATCATATTTCCTAATATTTTGGGTCAGAAACATTTCATAGTACTATATTATGTCTAAATATGTGAAAAGAATCAAATTGGAGTAGGTCGGGCAAGTGATTATATGAGTTTGTTAGAAAAACCACTTTCCTTTGCTCCTAGCGCCTTCTCGTTCGCTGTATAGCGTTTTGAGCGTATAAAGAGCACAGGTGTGTAAGGGGACACAGGATGAATGGGAACTAGTTTTGTTATTGTACTTTTGATGAAAAGTGACTTTCTAGACATAAAATGTCACTTTTTTCACCTTATCATACTTTTCCATCAACTTTTGCATTTTAATGTAAACAATCATATTTCCTAATATTTTGGGTCAGAAACATTTCATAGTACTATATTATGTCTAAATATGTGAAAAGAATCAAATTGGAGTAGGTCGGGCAACTGATTATATGAGTTTGTTAGAAAAACCACTTTCCTTTGCTCCTAGCGCCTTCTCGTTCGCTGTATAGCGTTTTGAGCGTATAAAGAGCACAGGTGTGTAAGGGGACACAGGATGAATGGGAACTAGTTTTGTTATTGTACTTTTGATGAAAAGTGACTTTCTAGACATAAAATGTCACTTTTTTCACCTTATCATACTTTTCCATCAACTTTTGCATTTTAATGTAAACAATCATATTTCCTAATATTTTGGGTCAGAAACATTTCATAGTACTATATTATGTCTAAATATGTGAAAAGAATCAAATTGGAGTAGGTCGGGCAAGTGATTATATGAGTTTGTTAGAAAAACCACTTTCCTTTGCTCCTAGCGCCTTCTCGTTCGCTGTATAGCGTTTTGAGCGTATAAAGGGCACAGGTGTGTAAGGGGACACAGGATGAATGGGAACTAGTTTTGTTATTGTACTTTTGATGAAAAGTGACTTTCTAGACATAAAATGTCACTTTTTTCACCTTATCATACTTTTCCATCAACTTTTGCATTTTAATGTAAACAATCATATTTCCTAATATTTTGGGTCAGAAACATTTCATAGTACTATATTATGTCTAAATATGTGAAAAGAATCAAATTGGAGTAGGTCGGGCAACTGATTATATGAGTTTGTTAGAAAAACCACTTTCCTTTGCTCCTAGCGCCTTCTCGTTCGCTGTATAGCGTTTTGAGCGTATAAAGGGCACAGGTGTGTAAGGGGACACAGGATGAATGTGAACTAGTTTTGTTATTGTACTTTTGATGAAAAGTGACTTTCTAGACATAAAATGTCACTTTTTTCACCTTATCATACTTTTCCATCAACTTTTGCATTTTAATGTAAACAATCATATTTCCTAATATTTTGGGTCAGAAACATTTCATAGTACTATATTATGTCTAAATATGTGAAATGAATCAAATTGGAGTAGGTCGGGCAACTGATTATATGAGTTTGTTAGAAAAACCACTTTCCTTTGCTCCTAGCGCCTTCTCGTTCGCTGTATAGCGTTTTGAGCGTATAAAGAGCACAGGTGTGTAAGGGGACACAGGATGAATGGGAACTAGTTTTGTTATTGTACTTTTGATGAAAAGTGACTTTCTAGACATAAAATGTCACTTTTTTCACCTTATCATACTTTTCCATCAACTTTTGCATTTTAATGTAAACAATCATATTTCCTAATATTTTGGGTCAGAAACATTTCATAGTACTATATTATGTCTAAATATGTGAAAAGAATCAAATTGGAGTAGGTCGGGCAACTGATTATATGAGTTTGTTAGAAAAACCACTTTCCTTTGCTCCTAGCGCCTTCTCGTTCGCTGTATAGCGTTTTGAGCGTATAAAGAGCACAGGTGTGTAAGGGGACACAGGATGAATGGGAACTAGTTTTGTTATTGTACTTTTGATGAAAAGTGACTTTCTAGACATAAAATGTCACTTTTTTCACCTTATCATACTTTTCCATCAACTTTTGCATTTTAATGTAAACAATCATATTTCCTAATATTTTGGGTCAGAAACATTTCATAGTACTATATTATGTCTAAATATGTGAAAAGAATCAAATTGGAGTAGGTCGGGCAACTGATTATATGAGTTTGTTAGAAAAACCACTTTCCTTTGCTCCTAGCGCCTTCTCGTTCGCTGTATAGCGTTTTGAGCGTATAAAGAGCACAGGTGTGTAAGGGGACACAGGATGAATGGGAACTAGTTTTGTTATTGTACTTTTGATGAAAAGTGACTTTCTAGACATAAAATGTCACTTTTTTCACCTTATCATACTTTTCCATCAACTTTTGCATTTTAATGTAAACAATCATATTTCCTAATATTTTGGGTCAGAAACATTTCATAGTACTATATTATGTCTAAATATGTGAAAAGAATCAAATTGGAGTAGGTCGGGCAAGTGATTGTATGAGTTTGTTAGAAAAACCACTTTCCTTTGCTCCTAGCGCCTTCTCGTTCGCTGTATAGCGTTTTGAGCGTATAAAGGGCACAGGTGTGTAAGGGGACACAGGATGAATGGGAACTAGTTTTGTTATTGTACTTTTGATGAAAAGTGACTTTCTAGACATAAAATGTCACTTTTTTCACCTTATCATACTTTTCCATCAACTTTTGCATTTTAATGTAAACAATCATATTTCCTAATATTTTGGATGGTCAGAAACATTTCATAGTACTATATTATGTCTAAATATGTGAAAAGAATCAAATTGGAGTAGGTCGGGCAACTGATTATATGAGTTTGTTAGAAAAACCACTTTCCTTTGCTCCTAGCGCCTTCTCGTTCGCTGTATAGCGTTTTGAGCGTATAAAGAGCACAGGTGTGTAAGGGGACACAGGATGAATGGGAACTAGTTTTGTTATTGTACTTTTGATGAAAAGTGACTTTCTAGACATAAAATGTCACTTTTTTCACCTTATCATACTTTTCCATCAACTTTTGCATTTTAATGTAAACAATCATATTTCCTAATATTTTGGGTCAGAAACATTTCATAGTACTATATTATGTCTAAATATGTGAAAAGAATCAAATTGGAGTAGGTCGGGCAAGTGATTATATGAGTTTGTTAGAAAAACCACTTTCCTTTGCTCCTAGCGCCTTCTCGTTCGCTGTATAGCGTTTTGAGCGTATAAAGAGCACAGGTGTGTAAGGGGACACAGGACGAATGGGAACTAGTTTTGTTATTGTACTTTTGATGAAAAGTGACTTTCTAGACATAAAATGTCACTTTTTTCACCTTATCATACTTTTCCATCAACTTTTGCATTTTAATGTAAACAATCATATTTCGTAATATTTTGGGTCAGAAACATTTCATAGTACTATATTATGTCTAAATATGTGAAAAGAATCAAATTGGAGTAGGTCGGGCAACTGATTATATGAGTTTGTTAGAAAAACCACTTTCCTTTGCTCCTAGCGCCTTCTCGTTCGCTGTATAGCGTTTTGAGCGTATAAAGAGCACAGGTGTGTAAGGGGACACAGGATGAATGGGAACTAGTTTTGTTATTGTACTTTTGATGAAAAGTGACTTTCTAGACATAAAATGTCACTTTTTTCACCTTATCATACTTTTCCATCAACTTTTGCATTTTAATGTAAACAATCATATTTCCTAATATTTTGGGTCAGAAACATTTCATAGTACTATATTATGTCTAAATATGTGAAAAGAATCAAATTGGAGTAGGTCGGGCAAGTGATTATATGAGTTTGTTAGAAAAACCACTTTCCTTTGCTCCTAGCGCCTTCTCGTTCGCTGTATAGCGTTTTGAGCGTATAAAGGGCACAGGTGTGTAAGGGGACACAGGATGAATGGGAACTAGTTTTGTTATTGTACTTTTGATGAAAAGTGACTTTCTAGACATAAAATGTCACTTTTTTCACCTTATCATACTTTTCCATCAACTTTTGCATTTTAATGTAAACAATCATATTTCCTAATATTTTGGATGGTCAGAAACATTTCATAGTACTATATTATGTCTAAATATGTGAAAAGAATCAAATTGGAGTAGGTCGGGCAACTGATTATATGAGTTTGTTAGAAAAACCACTTTCCTTTGCTCCTAGCGCCTTCTCGTTCGCTGTATAGCGTTTTGAGCGTATAAAGAGCACAGGTGTGTAAGGGGACACAGGATGAATGGGAACTAGTTTTGTTATTGTACTTTTGATGAAAAGTGACTTTCTAGACATAAAATGTCACTTTTTTCACCTTATCATACTTTTCCATCAACTTTTGCATTTTAATGTAAACAATCATATTTCCTAATATTTTGGGTCAGA
The DNA here is from genome assembly GCF_023375685.1 of Ictalurus furcatus. NCBI lineage: Eukaryota > Metazoa > Chordata > Actinopteri > Siluriformes > Ictaluridae > Ictalurus > Ictalurus furcatus. The sequence continues at coordinate 5,809,853 of NC_071255.1, read as the reverse complement.
AACATTTCATAGTACTATATTATGTCTAAATATGTGAAAAGAATCAAATTGGAGTAGGTCGGGCAAGTGATTATATGAGTTTGTTAGAAAAACCACTTTCCTTTGCTCCTAGCGCCTTCTCGTTCGCTGTATAGCGTTTTGAGCGTATAAAGAGCACAGGTGTGTAAGGGGACACAGGACGAATGGGAACTAGTTTTGTTATTGTACTTTTGATGAAAAGTGACTTTCTAGACATAAAATGTCACTTTTTTCACCTTATCATACTTTTCCATCAACTTTTGCATTTTAATGTAAACAATCATATTTCGTAATATTTTGGGTCAGAAACATTTCATAGTACTATATTATGTCTAAATATGTGAAAAGAATCAAATTGGAGTAGGTCGGGCAACTGATTATATGAGTTTGTTAGAAAAACCACTTTCCTTTGCTCCTAGCGCCTTCTCGTTCGCTGTATAGCGTTTTGAGCGTATAAAGAGCACAGGTGTGTAAGGGGACACAGGATGAATGGGAACTAGTTTTGTTATTGTACTTTTGATGAAAAGTGACTTTCTAGACATAAAATGTCACTTTTTTCACCTTATCATACTTTTCCATCAACTTTTGCATTTTAATGTAAACAATCATATTTCCTAATATTTTGGGTCAGAAACATTTCATAGTACTATATTATGTCTAAATATGTGAAAAGAATCAAATTGGAGTAGGTCGGGCAAGTGATTATATGAGTTTGTTAGAAAAACCACTTTCCTTTGCTCCTAGCGCCTTCTCGTTCGCTGTATAGCGTTTTGAGCGTATAAAGAGCACAGGTGTGTAAGGGGACACAGGATGAATGGGAACTAGTTTTGTTATTGTACTTTTGATGAAAAGTGACTTTCTAGACATAAAATGTCACTTTTTTCACCTTATCATACTTTTCCATCAACTTTTGCATTTTAATGTAAACAATCATATTTCCTAATATTTTGGGTCAGAAACATTTCATAGTACTATATTATGTCTAAATATGTGAAAAGAATCAAATTGGAGTAGGTCGGGCAACTGATTATATGAGTTTGTTAGAAAAACCACTTTCCTTTGCTCCTAGCGCCTTCTCGTTCGCTGTATAGCGTTTTGAGCGTATAAAGGGCACAGGTGTGTAAGGGGACACAGGATGAATGGGAACTAGTTTTGTTATTGTACTTTTGATGAAAAGTGACTTTCTAGACATAAAATGTCACTTTTTTCACCTTATCATACTTTTCCATCAACTTTTGCATTTTAATGTAAACAATCATATTTCCTAATATTTTGGGTCAGAAACATTTCATAGTACTATATTATGTCTAAATATGTGAAAAGAATCAAATTGGAGTAGGTCGGGCAAGTGATTATATGAGTTTGTTAGAAAAACCACTTTCCTTTGCTCCTAGCGCCTTCTCGTTCGCTGTATAGCGTTTTGAGCGTATAAAGGGCACAGGTGTGTAAGGGGACACAGGATGAATGGGAACTAGTTTTGTTATTGTACTTTTGATGAAAAGTGACTTTCTAGACATAAAATGTCACTTTTTTCACCTTATCATACTTTTCCATCAACTTTTGCATTTTAATGTAAACAATCATATTTCCTAATATTTTGGGTCAGAAACATTTCATAGTACTATATTATGTCTAAATATGTGAAAAGAATCAAATTGGAGTAGGTCGGGCAAGTGATTATATGAGTTTGTTAGAAAAACCACTTTCCTTTGCTCCTAGCGCCTTCTCGTTCGCTGTATAGCGTTTTGAGCGTATAAAGAGCACAGGTGTGTAAGGGGACACAGGATGAATGGGAACTAGTTTTGTTATTGTACTTTTGATGAAAAGTGACTTTCTAGACATAAAATGTCACTTTTTTCACCTTATCATACTTTTCCATCAACTTTTGCATTTTAATGTAAACAATCATATTTCCTAATATTTTGGGTCAGAAACATTTCATAGTACTATATTATGTCTAAATATGTGAAAAGAATCAAATTGGAGTAGGTCGGGCAAGTGATTATATGAGTTTGTTAGAAAAACCACTTTCCTTTGCTCCTAGCGCCTTCTCGTTCGCTGTATAGCGTTTTGAGCGTATAAAGAGCACAGGTGTGTAAGGGGACACAGGATGAATGGGAACTAGTTTTGTTATTGTACTTTTGATGAAAAGTGACTTTCTAGACATAAAATGTCACTTTTTTCACCTTATCATACTTTTCCATCAACTTTTGCATTTTAATGTAAACAATCATATTTCCTAATATTTTGGGTCAGAAACATTTCATAGTACTATATTATGTCTAAATATGTGAAAAGAATCAAATTGGAGTAGGTCGGGCAAGTGATTATATGAGTTTGTTAGAAAAACCACTTTCCTTTGCTCCTAGCGCCTTCTCGTTCGCTGTATAGCGTTTTGAGCGTATAAAGAGCACAGGTGTGTAAGGGGACACAGGATGAATGGGAACTAGTTTTGTTATTGTACTTTTGATGAAAAGTGACTTTCTAGACATAAAATGTCACTTTTTTCACCTTATCATACTTTTCCATCAACTTTTGCATTTTAATGTAAACAATCATATTTCGTAATATTTTGGGTCAGAAACATTTCATAGTACTATATTATGTCTAAATATGTGAAAAGAATCAAATTGGAGTAGGTCGGGCAAGTGATTATATGAGTTTGTTAGAAAAACCACTTTCCTTTGCTCCTAGCGCCTTCTCGTTCGCTGTATAGCGTTTTGAGCGTATAAAGAGCACAGGTGTGTAAGGGGACACAGGATGAATGGGAACTAGTTTTGTTATTGTACTTTTGATGAAAAGTGACTTTCTAGACATAAAATGTCACTTTTTTCACCTTATCATACTTTTCCATCAACTTTTGCATTTTAATGTAAACAATCATATTTCCTAATATTTTGGGTCAGAAACATTTCATAGTACTATATTATGTCTAAATATGTGAAAAGAATCAAATTGGAGTAGGTCGGGCAACTGATTATATGAGTTTGTTAGAAAAACCACTTTCCTTTGCTCCTAGCGCCTTCTCGTTCGCTGTATAGCGTTTTGAGCGTATAAAGAGCACAGGTGTGTAAGGGGACACAGGATGAATGGGAACTAGTTTTGTTATTGTACTTTTGATGAAAAGTGACTTTCTAGACATAAAATGTCACTTTTTTCACCTTATCATACTTTTCCATCAACTTTTGCATTTTAATGTAAACAATCATATTTCCTAATATTTTGGGTCAGAAACATTTCATAGTACTATATTATGTCTAAATATGTGAAAAGAATCAAATTGGAGTAGGTCGGGCAAGTGATTATATGAGTTTGTTAGAAAAACCACTTTCCTTTGCTCCTAGCGCCTTCTCGTTCGCTGTATAGCGTTTTGAGCGTATAAAGAGCACAGGTGTGTAAGGGGACACAGGATGAATGGGAACTAGTTTTGTTATTGTACTTTTGATGAAAAGTGACTTTCTAGACATAAAATGTCACTTTTTTCACCTTATCATACTTTTCCATCAACTTTTGCATTTTAATGTAAACAATCATATTTCGTAATATTTTGGGTCAGAAACATTTCATAGTACTATATTATGTCTAAATATGTGAAAAGAATCAAATTGGAGTAGGTCGGGCAAGTGATTATATGAGTTTGTTAGAAAAACCACTTTCCTTTGCTCCTAGCGCCTTCTCGTTCGCTGTATAGCGTTTTGAGCGTATAAAGGGCACAGGTGTGTAAGGGGACACAGGATGAATGGGAACTAGTTTTGTTATTGTACTTTTGATGAAAAGTGACTTTCTAGACATAAAATGTCACTTTTTTCACCTTATCATACTTTTCCATCAACTTTTGCATTTTAATGTAAACAATCATATTTCCTAATATTTTGGGTCAGAAACATTTCATAGTACTATATTATGTCTAAATATGTGAAAAGAATCAAATTGGAGTAGGTCGGGCAAGTGATTATATGAGTTTGTTAGAAAAACCACTTTCCTTTGCTCCTAGCGCCTTCTCGTTCGCTGTATAGCGTTTTGAGCGTATAAAGAGCACAGGTGTGTAAGGGGACACAGGACGAATGGGAACTAGTTTTGTTATTGTACTTTTGATGAAAAGTGACTTTCTAGACATAAAATGTCACTTTTTTCACCTTATCATACTTTTCCATCAACTTTTGCATTTTAATGTAAACAATCATATTTCCTAATATTTTGGGTCAGAAACATTTCATAGTACTATATTATGTCTAAATATGTGAAAAGAATCAAATTGGAGTAGGTCGGGCAAGTGATTATATGAGTTTGTTAGAAAAACCACTTTCCTTTGCTCCTAGCGCCTTCTCGTTCGCTGTATAGCGTTTTGAGCGTATAAAGAGCACAGGTGTGTAAGGGGACACAGGATGAATGGGAACTAGTTTTGTTATTGTACTTTTGATGAAAAGTGACTTTCTAGACATAAAATGTCACTTTTTTCACCTTATCATACTTTTCCATCAACTTTTGCATTTTAATGTAAACAATCATATTTCCTAATATTTTGGGTCAGAAACATTTCATAGTACTATATTATGTCTAAATATGTGAAAAGAATCAAATTGGAGTAGGTCGGGCAACTGATTATATGAGTTTGTTAGAAAAACCACTTTCCTTTGCTCCTAGCGCCTTCTCGTTCGCTGTATAGCGTTTTGAGCGTATAAAGAGCACAGGTGTGTAAGGGGACACAGGATGAATGGGAACTAGTTTTGTTATTGTACTTTTGATGAAAAGTGACTTTCTAGACATAAAATGTCACTTTTTTCACCTTATCATACTTTTCCATCAAA